>NC_136714.1:27950145-27975145 GCF_936440315.1 Barbus barbus
GATTCAGATCAGCATCTTTATATAATGAAGGGGGCGGGACGTTTCAGATTCTAGAGAGCATTTGATTGGATGATCTTAAATGTGGAATGATGTCATTAAAACTGTCAATGTGTACATTTTGAATGCATATATCTAATAAATAGAAATTTTATATTTAGCACAATAGCGCATAGATGAGTTTAAGGCAGTGTTATTATTGTTAAAAAAACGAAACTTTTACTTTATTTGAAATAAAACGAATACAATACATAAATTCGTGATTTTAAAAAAAAAAATACGAAAATTACTAAAATCAAAACTAAAATGAAATAAACTAAATGACAAAAACAACAAAATTAGTAAAATTATATTAAAACAAAAACTCAATATTTAACCTCTTAATTGGCACGTTTTGTGAGATAAACGAGTAAATGTGTGCATTTATTAGGGTCTGCTTTAGTCTGTAGTTATAATTAACTTTATAATACATAAATATAAGTCTGTAATGTGTGTTCACATAATAAAAAGTTCACAATAAAATAATAAAAAATGTCAAATTAAAATAAAACAAAAACACTTACTAAAAGGGCATTAAATTAAAAACTACGATCACGTAACCGAATAGTTAAAACACACTCGTTCCTGCGCATTTACATTCACTGAGAGACGAGTATTAGTTTCATCACAATTACAGTCTCTCTCGTGTATCAATATTCTTCCTGTCTTTACATTAGTGAAGTCGTTTGGTGATTCATACAGTCGTTCAGAGCGTTGTGTGTGTCCGCTCACACTCCTACCTGCTTTTCTACAATGCCTCAGCGCTCGTAAACACTGCTCAGCGGGACTCTGGCCTTCAGATGCATTCTCTGAGTAAATGAGTGTCTAGAGCGCTTTTACACAAACAGGCCTTTGATCTGCAGATGAAGCTCATGTTCCTTGAGTTTTACAGCCGTTATTAATGAAGACATGCATCACAAAACCATCACCCTGCATTCAACAGGCTACTAAAGCGCACACACACACACACACAAACACTAAAACACGCGCGCACATGCACAGACAGACACACACACACACACACACACACACACACACACACACACAAACACTAAAACACGCGCGCACATGCACAGACAGACACACACACACACACAAACACTAAAACACACGCGCACATGCACAGACAGACACACACACACACACACATGCACAGACAGACACACACAAACACTAAAACACGCGCGCACATGCACAGACAGACACACACACATGCACAGACAGACACACACACACAAACACTAAAACACGCGCGCACATGCACAGACAGACACACACACACACACACACACTAAAACACGCGCGCACATGCACAGACAGACACACACACACACACACACACACACACACACACACACTAAAACACGCGCGCACATGCACAGACAGACACACACACACACACACACACACACACAAACACACACACACACACTTTTGCTTCTGCATACAGTAATGATTCAGTAGTGAGGATTTTTAGAATTAGCCTAGTTTTAGTTCTTTTGGTTTTGAAATTAAATGTGAACTGGTCATGTTACATGAGATAAACGAGTAAATGTGTGCATTTAATTTAGAGACAAATGTATCCTGCAAAAAAGAGCTTAATGTGATGATGCACTGAAAACAATTGGCAAGGCAATTCATAGAAGTCTCTATTGTATACTTCATTAAAAGCTAATAATTAAAAAAATCTGAATAAAGTAAAATAAAATTAAAGTTAAAATAAAATAAAACACTAAAAATATATTCAATTATAAAAATGTCAAAGTACAATAAAAAATAAAAGCAATAAAAGAAAACACAAAACTGATTAAATCACAAACGCATCAAATTAAAATAAAAAATCTAACTTCCTAAAAATTTATTACATTATAAGATGTAAAATTATAAAAAAATAAAATCAAAGCACAAAAAAATTATTAAATCATAAAAATGCACTGAATTATAAAATGTGAAACTATAATAAAACAAACAAAAAAAAATTCTACAATATTAAATCTCAGAAATGTCAAATTAAAATAACTAAACAAAATCATCGAAATAAATATAAATATAAAAATAAAACTTACTAAAATGTACTATTAAATTACAAAAATGTCAAATTATAATAAAACAGTGTACTAAAATGTATTAAATCACATTATGAAATATAATTTTATTAAATTATTAAAATAATTTTAAATAAAACACTTACTAAATACTATGATGATGATTGATTCGAAAAGCTGAAAACAATATGAAAAGTGTTTCATGAAGTAAATCACGTTTTCTGTTAAGTTTGATTTAGTCTGTAGTCTGTGTGTGTGTGTGTGTGTGTGTGTGTGTGTGTGTGAGACTGTGTGTGTGTGTGTGTGTGTGGGTGTGTGAGACTGTGTGTGTGTGTGTGTGTGTGTGTGAGACTGTGTGTGTGTGAGACTGCAAGTGAGTGTGTGACTGTGTGTGTGTGAGACTGTGTGTGTGTGTGTGTGTGTGTGAGACTGTGTGTGTGTGTGTGTGTGTGTGTGTGTGTGTGTGTGAGACTGTGTGTGTGTGAGACTGCAAGTGAGTGTGTGACTGTGTGTGTGTGAGACTGTGTGTGTGTGTGTGTGTGAGACTGTGTGTGTGTGTGTGTGTGTGTGAGACTGTGTGTGTGTGTGTGTGTGTGTGGGTGTGTGAGACTGTGTGTGTGTGTGAGACTGTGTGTGTGTGAGACTGCAAGTGAGTGTGTGACTGTGTGTGTGTGAGACTGTGTGTGTGTGTGTGTGTGTGAGACTGTGTGTGTGTGTGTGTGTGTGTGTGTGAGACTGTGTGTGTGTGTGTGTGTGTGTGTGTGTGTGAGACTGTGTGTGTGTGAGACTGCAAGTGAGTGTGTGACTGTGTGTGTGTGAGACTGTGTGTGTGTGAGACTGTGTGTGTGTGTGTGTGTGTGTGTGTGTGTGTGTGTGTGTGTGTGACTGTGAGTGTGAGTGTGTGACTGTGTGTGTGTGTGTGTGACTGTGAGTGTGAGTGTGTGACTGTGTGTGTGTGTGTGTGTTCACACCTTGCCCCAGTCTCTCTGGCTCTCTGTAGTCGCTGATGGCATCTTGGATTTCTTCTTGCTGGTTCTGAGTTTCTCTCCGGCTTTAACCACCTCGCTGCTGTCGTTCTTACAGGTGGGACAGTACCTGCACACACACAGCTTCACGCCTCAGTCACGTGATCATACACACACGCTACAGTTGTTTTCAGCTGCTTACACACATTTTCAAAACTTTGCCTCTTTTTTCAAAACTTTACACACAAATCCAAGAATTGCACACAAAATACAAAATGCCTCACATCTCTTGTACTGCATTCAAAATATCACAAACACATCTCAAAAGCAAACATTTGCAAACACCTTTGCCATAATATTCATTCCTGTTAGATTTGTGTGTTACATAGAGAACTGTGTGTTGTGTTTTGCAAAAAGTGTCAAAAGTCTGAGAATTAGTGTCTGGTTTTGCAGATCTGGTGTGCTTCTGCTGTTTGAGTGACAGCTTTCAGAAACTGTGTGACAGGTAAAGATCTTGTGTGGAAGCAGCTGAAAAAAACTAGGGATGCACCGAAATGAACATTTTTGGCCGAAGCTGAAAAAAATGAAACACTGGGCCGAAGGCCGAATACCCAACACAGTTTTTTGTGTTTTCCCCCCATGTACAGGTCCTTTTCAAAAAATTAGCATATTGTGATAAAGTTAATTATTTTCTGTAATGTACTGATAAACATTAGACTTTCATATATTTTAGATTCATTACAACACAACTGAAGTAGTTCAAGCCTTTTATTGTTTTAATATTGATGATTTTGGCATACAGCTCATGAAAACCCAAAATTCCTATCTCAAAAAATTAGCATATCATGAAAAGGTTCTCTAAACAAGCTATTAACCTAATCATCTGAATCAGCTAATTAACTCTAAACACCTGCAAAAGATTCCTGAGGCTTTTAAAAACTCCCAGCCTGGTTCATTACTCAAAACCGCAATCATGGGTAAGACTGCCGACCTGACTGCTGTCCAGAAGGCCATCATTGACACCCTCAAGCAAGAGGGTAAGACACAGAAAGACATTTCTGAACGAATAGGCTGTTCCCAGAGTGCTGTATCAAGGCACCTCAGTGGGAAGTCTGTGGGAAGGAAAAAGTGTGGCAGAAAACGCAGCACAACGAGAAGAGGTGACCGGACCCTGAGGAAGATTGAGGAGAAGGACCGATTCCAGACCTTGGGGGACCTGCGGAAGCAGTGGACTGAGTCTGGAGTAGAAACATCCAGAGCCACCGTGTACAGGCGTGTGCAGGAAATGGGCTACAGGTGCCGCATTCCCCAGGTCAAGCCACTTTTGAACCAGAAACAGCGGCAGAAGCGCCTGACCTGGGCTACAGAGAAGCAGCACTGGACTGTTGCTCAGAGGTCCAAAGTACTTTTTTCGGATGAAAGCAAATTTTGCATGTCATTCGGAAATCAAGGTGCCAGAGTCTGGAGGAAGACTGGGGAGAGGGAAATGCCAAAATGCCTGAAGTCCAGTGTCAAGTACCCACAGTCAGTGATGCTGGTGTTGGTCCACTGTGTTTTATCAAGGGCAGGGTCAATGCAGCTAGCTATCAGGAGATTTTGGAGCACTTCATGCTTCCATCTGCTGAAAAGCTTTATGGAGATGAAGATTTCATTTTTCAGCACGACCTGGCACCTGCTCACAGTGCCAAAACCACTGGTAAATGGTTTACTGACCATGGTATTACTGTGCTCAATTGGCCTGCCAACTCTCCTGACCTGAACCCCATAGAGAATCTGTGGGATATTGTGAAGAGAAAGTTGAGAGACGCAAGACCCAACACTCTGGATGAGCTTAAGGCCGCTATCGAAGCATCCTGGGCCTCCATAACACCTCAGCAGTGCCACAGGCTGATTGCCTCTATGCCACGCCGCATTGAAGCAGTCATTTCTGCAAAAGGATTCCCGACCAAGTATTGAGTGCATAACTGAACATAATTATTTGAAGGTTGACTTTTTTGTATTAAAAATACTTTTCTTTTATTGGTCGGATGAAATATGCTAATTTTTTGAGATAGGAATTTTGGGTTTTCATGAGCTGTATGCCAAAATCATCAATATTAAAACAATAAAAGGCTTGAACTACTTCAGTTGTGTTGTAATGAATCTAAAATATATGAAAGTCTAATGTTTATCAGTACACTACAGAAAATAATGAACTTTATCACAATATGCTAATTTTTTGAAAAGGACCTGTATTATGCCTTTATTTAACCATTGCATAAATTAAATATCCAAAATGTGCTTTTTACTGTTTTGTCTTGCTTTTCAAAGAAAAGCTCAGTTACATAACAATTTAAAAAATATTTACTTAACACTCAACATTTTTTTACATTCTAGTAGACATTATACCAACAAAGCACAATTTAACTTAAAATTAATAAGTTAGTAAAATAATATTTTTGGCCATTTTTGAGACCCCCTTCTTGAATCAGGTATGGATGTTTTTACTGCTTGATGAGCAGAAGAGGCTTCTTTTAAAACATTAGAATATATTACAGATCCCAATTTGAACACTATGTGTGAATGTTATAATAAATGTATTAATAGAGCTGTTGAAAGTGTTATTATCATTATTATTGTCTTACTTTTTATTTTATTTTACAGAACAACAGTAAAATTACAATACTAGCATTTATGAATGTTGATGGAGTTCTTGCTTTTATTTTGGCAGAAACTAATTACACCCAACACTGCATATGATGCAGTGCTAAACGGTCTTTCGCTGTCGGTGCTTGCGTCTTTCTCAGGCAGTTTTAAATGCTTCCACACTGCAGACATGTTTGCTGCATTAGTGCATGCTTCTATTTGATCGCGTCACATCATTGTGCACTGATTTTACAGCTTTTTTTTGCTATTTTCAGCCAAATAATTTAGTTTGCCAGGCATTCTGTGCATCCCTGAGTGCAGTGTCGAGCGCGGCTCACCAGTCCTCGTCCTCGGGGATGGCGGTCAGCGGAGGGGTCAGGCAGTAGATGTGGAAGGCCATGTTACACTCGTCACACAGCAGCTGCATGTGAGCGTCCTGCTTCCCTCCACACACACAACACGAGCAGAAACGACACTCAGCCTCTGGATCCGCCTTACAGTGCTTACACTCCGGACCCGTCTTACCTGCACACACGTTACACATGACCCGAACTCTTGTGTCACTGAACGTGTGTGTGTGTGTGTGTTTGTGTGTGTGCTCACGTTTGAAGGGGCCGTCTGCCGTGGACAGCGCCGGTGCTCCTGGGTTTTCTATCCTGTAAATCTCATCCAGAAACTGCAGCTTACAGTCACCAATCACATCACCCGGACCTCTGAAACAACCAATCACAGCACCAGCTTACAGTGACATCATACACGCATGTGATCACACAACCAGATGAACCAGAATCACTGACGAGTGATTGATGAACCACTAGGACTCTCGGAGATCTGTTTAGTTTTTTCCGATTTCCATTTCTATTTTTCTGGGTTCCATTTCATTTATTAAAATTAAATTGTAATTAAGTTATTTGTAATTAAGAATAATATTAAAAAATGTATAATTTATTAAAAACGTATCAATAATAAGACTCAATGACATTTTATTTTGTTCTTAAAAATAAAGTTTGAATTTTTCTGTGTTTTACCATCAAAAATGGTGGTAATTTGATTAATAAAAAAAACTTTAACAATTTATTCAATATTAATAAATTCATTTAAATTAATATTGCAATCAAAATACACTAAAAATGTATTACGTTATGAGACATTATAATAAAAAATATAACAATAAAAATAAAACAAGGGAGGGGGGGGGGATCACAAAAATATCAAATTAAAATAAAAAATATCAAAATTAAATACTAAAAATGTATCAAAGTATCACAAAAAACACTTAAGATAAAAAACACAACACTAAAGATGTACTAAATTATAAAAATGTTAATTAATTAAATAATTAATTTGTGTTTTATCATCAAAAATGGTAATTAATTTACAAACTACCGTGTAAACAATTTATTTAATATTAATAGATTAATATTTAAATGAAACGATTGATGTTTAAATAAAAATAAATTTAAAAACCCATTCAAACAAAACATTGCATTTTTATTTTTTCGTCAAGCAAATTGCTTCAAAACAGGTTTACTGTATAAATTAAAATATAGTTGAAAAGAAAATCTCTTGATTGTGTGATCTTGTTTTAATAAATTGTATTATTATTATTATGATTTCTATCACTTCTTTGAGAAGTACAATGTAAACGTACATTTTACATTAGCAATATATGTAACCCTGGAGCACAAAACCATAAGGGTCAATTTTTTTAAATAGAGATTTATGCATCATCTGAAGCTATAATATTTCCATTGATGTATGGTTTGTTAGGATCGGACAATATTTGAAAATCTGGAATCTGAGGGAGCAAAAAAATCTAAATATTGAGAAAATCTCCTTTAAAGTTGTTCAAATGAAGTTCTTAGCAATGCATATTACTAATCAAAAATGAAGTTTTGATATATTTACGGTAGGAAATTTACTAAATATCTTCATGGAACATGATCTTAATATCCTAATGATTTTTGGCATAAAAGAGAAATGTATAATTTTGATCCATACAATGTATTGTTGTCTATTGCTACAAATATACCTGTGCTACTGATGACTGTTTTGTGCTGCAGGGACACAATTTCCTCAAGTTAAGTGAACTTTTATTCTGGCGGTTGGTGTTTACCCCAGCAGAATCTTGACACGGATCTCTTTGTTGGTGCGTGAGACGGCGTTGAGGGTCGAGATCTCGGCGTCGTACCAGAAGCCTCGCTCCTCGGGGTTCTCCAGGTTATAGTTGACCATCACCACGTCTCCCACCTGCAGCTGGTCGAAGCGCAGCAGAGCCCTGGCCCTCGGACGAATATCATCCGCGCTCATCTCCACCACGCCGTTCTCCGGATAACTGCAGGACACAGACGCAAACGCCAGCATCAGACACAAGAATAAACCCCACCGTCAACAACAACCGCAATAATGACCGTTTCCTCAACACTCCCTCTGTCTGCCATTGGTCAGCCAAACAGATAGTCCCGCCCCCAAACTCACTCCATTGGTGGAGTCAGAAGTTGACATGTTTGGGCCGATCAAACAAACTTTTCTCAAACTAGGGTTCATGAGTTGATAAAAAAAGCTAATAATCATAAGAATGTCAAATTAAATTTAAAATATGTAAATAAAAACAATCAAAATAAAACACTTACTGAAAATGTGCTAAATTATAAAAATGTCATATTATAATAAAAAGTAAATAAAAACAAAATAAAACAGAATGTATTAACTAAAAAATTAAACAAAAAAACTAAACATTTTTGCTAAAATAAAAACTTAAAATAAAAGCTAAAATGTATTACATTTATAAATTAAAAACAACAGCCACAAGCACAAGTGCATTATCTCACAGAGATCCGTCGCTCGGAATCAGCGGCATGAATCAGTGAATCAATGAATCAGTGAATCAATGAATCAGTAAATAAATGAATCAGTGAATCAATTAATCAGTGAATCAATGAATCAGTGAATTAATTAATCAGTGAATCAATGAATCAGTAAATAAATGAATCAATGAATCAGTAAATAAATTAATCAGTGAATCAATTAATCAGTGAATCAATGAATCAGTGAATTAATTAATCAGTGAATCAATGAATCAGTAAATAAATGAATCAATGAATCAGTAAATAAATTAATCAGTGAATCAATGAATCCGTGAATCAATTAATCAGTGAATCAATGAATCAGTAAATAAATGAATCAGTGAATCAATGAATCAGTAAATAAATGAATCAGTGAATCAATGAATCCGTGAATCAATGAATCAGTGAATAAATGAATCAGTGAATCAATGAATCAGTAAATAAATTAATCAGTGAATCAATGAATCAGTAAATAAATGAATCCGTGAATCAATGAATCAGTGAATAAATGAATCAGTGAATCAATGAATCAGTGAATCAATGAATCAGTGAATCAGATCCACAGACATCTGATAGCTCTCACACACATCTGGAGAAACACGCTTCTGAGCGACCATACGCTCCACAACGTCTGCTGAAAACACACACACATGAAGATCAGGAACAGTGTGTGTGTGTCCATCAGTCGTAGGTTGATCTGTCTCTCGTCTGGACTGTGTGTCTCACTCTTCTGCTGCTCCACACTGAAGCTCATGTTCAAAATAAACACGTTTCACATTCGCAGCAGTTCATTTCTCATAACGTCCAGCTCTCAGACGACACACACACACAAATACACACACACACACACCACAGGAGAATCAGTGCTGATCATCTCCACCTCTCAGTTATTCTCTACCATGGACTGATCATCTGATCATCAAGGCTGTATTTATTCAGTCAAAAATACAGAAAAAACAGTAATATTGTGAAATCTTATTGCAATTTCTAATATTGGTTTCCTATTATAATATACTTTAAAATGTAATGTATTTCTGTGACGTAGCGCTGAATTTTCATCATCATTCCTCCAGTCTTCAGTGTCACATGATCTTCAGAAATCATTATAATATACTGATTTATTATCAATGTTGAGACTGTTGTGCTGCTTCATATTGTTTTTTGGAACATGTGATTTTTTTTTCTTTGATTCTTTGATGAATACAAAGTTAAAAAGAGCAGCATTTGTTCAAAATAGAAATATTTTCTAACAATATAAGTCTTAACTATGACTTTTTATTCATTTAACACATCCCTCCTGAATAAAAGTATTAATTTCTTAAAAAAAAAAAAAAAAAAATGTACTGACCCCAAACTTTTGAATAGCATTGTATATTGTTACACAAAACTTATTTTTTAAATAAATGCTGTTTTTTTTTACTTTTTATTAATCAGAGAATCCTAAAAAAATATCACAGGTCCCCAAAGAAAAAAAAATGAAGCAGCACAACGGTTTTCAACATTGATTATAAATCAGTATATTATTATGATTTCTGAAGATCATGTGACACTGAAGACTGCAGTAATGATGCTGGAAATACAGCTGCAGATCACAGAAATAAATTACAGTTTAAAGTATATTAAAATAAAAAAACTGTTATTTTAAATTGCAATAATATTTCACAATATAAAAAAAATTCTGTATTTTTTGATCGAATAAATACAGCCTTGATGAGCAGAAGAGGATCCTTAAAAACATAATCTACTTAAAATCTAAGTAGATATAGTTTTATATTTTAAAACATAAAATCTTACTGATCCCAAACTTTATTTGTGGAAAAATAGTTGTTTGTGGTGGAAATATTGCCGCAGCAGAATCTTAAAATGCAAATACTGTAAACAAGACTGAACTATATGATCTAAACACAAAAGACAACAGTAGGACAAATGAATGATGAACACGGAAAAGAGTTTAAATATCAAACAGACAAATGTTATATTATTAAAATATAATCTGTTTGAATAATGATAATCAACCAGTGGGACATAAAAGTGGCTGAAGATGAAGAAACATTGGTGTATTTCTGACATCTGATCATAAAACATAATCAGAGACAGAATAAAATCACTGAAGGATCAGAATAATAATCATCATCTGCTCATATCTGTGTTCCAGTAAAATTAAAAGAGATTACAGTTACTCCTAATTAGGGCTGCAAAACGATTCATCTCGATTAAGCAATTGAAAATAAAAGTTTGTTTACATACTATATATGTGTGTGTACTATGTATATATAAATATAAATGTATATATAAATGCACACAAATATACATATATGTATATATTTTAAAAAATATTTGTATGTATTTGTATGCAAACAATTTATATTATATATATAAATTAACATGTTTTTCCTTAATATATACATGTTTGTGTATTTATATATATAATAAATATACACAGTACACACAAACATATAGTAAGTAAACACACTTTTATTTTGAATCGATTAATCGTGATTAATCGTTTTGCAGCCCTACTCCTAATTAAGACTAATATTAGGAGTGTGTTTTTGTAGTCAAGAGTCAGGAAGGAGACAGGAAGTGATGGTCTGACTGACATGTCAAGCGGCCAATCACAGCCTGCGTTTATGAACATTGTAATACTATTTTTACACAGAGATTGGTAGATCTATTAGTAAAATCTGTTGACTTTAGCAATCTTTGTTGCATTATGTGCCAATAATGACTGTTCAAAAATAGGGAAACGGCACTTTTCAAGTTTTTTCTCCAAAGTTTGCATGCCTGTAACTGAAGAAGTATTAAAGATATCTTATTTCCCTTTTAGATATTAGGTCTTAACAAACTTTCCTTTTGGCATCTTCATTTTTATGGTCCTGTATTGTTCAGTTCCAGAGATATTGTAATTTCAATATGGCTCCAGGAGTAAATTGTACACACTTTCAGTGGTCAAAAACCAAATGTGGGTCAATTTGCAAAAATAAGATACTTCTTTTCTTTGAAAGAGGAAAGTCTGAAGATCAAATAATGTTGAAACTAGAAATGTATCTCGTTTCCTTCTGTCAAATCAGACACATACGTGATTTCAACTTTGTTTTAAGATGTTTTGCATTAAAAATAATGTTAGTTAAACATGTTTTATTTAAATGCTACAAAACTAAGACAAACAATTATAAAAATATTTTAAATGTTTAATATAATAATATTTAAATATTTTATATTTATTTAAAAAATTTAATATTTTAAATATTACAAATGTCAATTTACATGATTTTAGCTTTTTAGCATTTAAACAAACAAATAAGACTGTTTAAACGGGTTTTATTTTGTAAATGTAAATAACTTTTTTTTTTTTACATTTTAATATTAATATAAATATAAAAAACAACAGTTGTTATGTAATGTCAGTTTATATGTTTTTAGGCTTTTTTTAAACATAAAACAGAAATAAATAATAATAATAATAAATAATTAATTACACTTATATAGGTGGTTTTCTAGGCACTCTAAGTGCTTTACATTGTGAGGGGGTCTCCTCATCCACCACCAAATATTATTTATTTATTTGTGCTAAAAACCAAAAACAAATCATTTTAACTAAAAAAAAAAAACAAAAACAATTGTGGAGACAAAATAAAACATAGTTTTAGTTTTTAGCATTTAAACATATTTTATTTTATTTACTTATATGTTAAAAAAACATATAGACAAATAACTGTAAATATTTACATATTAATATAAATATAAAAGAACAATAGCTGTTGTGGGACAGAATAAAAAATATGATGCCAGATTACATGTTTGAAGGCTTTTAACATTTAAATAAAAAATAAGCAATATTATAATTTAAACATGCTTATTTAATTATGTTAAAAACCTAAGACAAATAAATGTAAATAATAATAATAACAATAATAATAATAATATTTTTTTAATAAATACAATACTTGTGGGGGACAAATAAAAATAAATAAATATGATGTCCATTTTCATGTTTTTGGCTTTTAGCATTTAAATATATAAATAATATTATTTTGATATTATTTAAATAATATTATTTTTTAAATTATTACGTTTAATTTGATTTATTTAAATGCAAAAAAATATATATATATATTTTAATAATATATATTATTTTATTTAAAATATAAATTTTATTTTATTTAAAATATATTTAATTTTAAATAATTAATAATATTAGCACATTTACATTTAGTCATTTAGCAGATATAAAAAAACACCAACATGAATCCAGACACGAATCAGACCTGAGATCAGATCCCATCAACACAAACCACGTGACCTGAGCACAAACGCTGTTCTCAGATCAGCATGAACTCCCAATCAGCATCGGTTTCCCAGCATGCACTTTGCTCTTGGAATCGATACACTTACCGCATTCAGAACGCATCCCATCATGCACCTCTCACACTTTAGACTCCTCACGCTTTAGAAATGAACATCCACATAAGAAAAAAAAAAAGAGCCTTCCTTCCCATGATGCACTTACTCTTCATATTTAATGTGGTAGGAGACGTGCGGCGGATCCGTTTTGGACGTGGACGGCTGGTCCGAGTGTAACGCTGTGCTGTGAGCGTCCGTGGAGGATGAGGATGGTGGTAATGATGATGAAGGCTCAGACTCCAGCTTGCAGTTAGTCCGTTTGCTGGGTCGGCCGACGCGGGCCGGAGCGGGCGTTTCGACTCGGCCGTTCTGTCCTTTAGAGGCAGGAGTGACCTTCTCAATCACGCCCTCGAACCAGGCGCCGATGCTGACATCCCTGCAGTCCACTAACTCATTCACCTGAAGCACAAACACAGCTGCTGTTAGAGCTCAGCATCTGAGAGATTAATAAATCATCTTTCCATTGATGTATGGTTTGTTATGATTGGACAATATATGAAAATCTGGAATCTGAGGGAGCAAAAAAATCTAAATATTGAGAAAATCTCCTTTAAAGTTGTTCAAATGAAGTTCTTAGCAATGCATATTACTAATCATAAATGAAGTTTTGATATATTTACAGTAGGAAATGTACTAAATATCTAATGATTTTTATCATAAAAGAGAAATGTATAATTTTGATCCATACAATGTATTGTTGTCTATTGCTACAAATATACCTGTGTTACTCATGACTGCTTTTGTGCTGCAGGGATGCATATTAATAATTATGATTTAACTGTCTATGTTTAATCCATTTACACTTCAAGAATAACACGCTTACACATTATTTGCTTATTGAATTTGGTAACAAATATAATGCATCATTTCCTTCATAAATAAATATTTCACGGAGTAAAATGACATGAATAATAATGAGAATAACCATCATAAATATATTAAAAAAAAACTTAAAATATATTTTCAATAATAATAATAATAATAATAATAAAAATAATCATCATTATTATTATTATTATTCCAAATGTTACAATTCACACTTTGGATTTGGTAAATACTATTAAAGGATAATAAAGAGATTACATTTATTATTGTTATTATCAATGCATATGATATTTTATGGCATGTAGAAATTCAATGTGTTAATTTTAATGTAATTAACACATTTTAAATTAAATTAATAAAAAACAATGTGATAAAAATAATAATAAATATAAAAATAAAATAATATTTTGATTATTAATTTTATTTCCATTATTATTAATAATAATAATTCCAAATGTTAGAATTTCTACCCGACTCATCAAAATATTAAATAATATGACAAACTTATCGTTATGATTAATGCATATAAAATTATGTTTCGTAGCACTTTCAACTATGTGTAAATTTAGTACAATTACCGTATTTTAGATTAAATTAATAAAAAACAATGTGATAAAAAAAAATTTTTTAAACAATAATATTCAAACAAAAAGATATTTTAAAATATTGTTATTATTAAAATAGTATAGTACTTTAGAAGTAATATAAAAACAATATGATTTAAGTGTATAAACTATATAATTTGCCTACCATCTAAGGAAGAACAAGTAAAGAGTCAGTCGTGACCGATGCTACAATTATTTCACAGAATAATCTCTGAAGTTTTTTGGGATCTTTAAGTGGAATGCAGTTAGAAAGCAGGCAGTACTGCTCTTACTCTGAAGAGTCCGATCCCGGGATCGATGAGCAGCGTCCGGCTGGATGTGGACGGCTGGCTGTCCGGCGCAGGGCTACAGGATTTAGACCCGTTTCCGTTGCTGTTGGCGACGGTTGCTGGGGAAACGACTGTTGCGGTGGGTGTGGCTGAGGCAGGGACAGATGTTGTGGTGGGCGGGGCTATGTCACAGGCCACACCCTTATCACTGTCGTGGGAGGGGCTGTCCGGTGCATCCGTCTGCGAACGAATGAGAAGCTGGACGATGTCGTTAAGACCGACGTTATAATCGAAGAGTGTCTGACCATCTTCCATCTGCAAAGAAGCATGTCAAATATGAATTATTAGTTATGCAAAATAAACAGTACATTATAACATTTAATTATATAAAATGTCCAACTATTGTATGCGATTTTATTATATTTATGTTCTGAACATGCACTTTCACTCAGGAGTTTGGAATAATTAAGATTCTTTAATGTTTTTAAAAGAAGTCTCTTCTGCTCACCAGGACTGCATTTATTTGATCAAAAATAGAGTAAATCATTAAAAAACTATTTATTCTTATAATGTGTGTCTTTATATACACAAACGCACACAAAAAATCCCTGTTTTCCGTATTTGTTCTGTGTTTATCTGTGGTGTTTGTGTGTTATTATCAGGGCATAGTAACTCTGATGTGAGACGATCTCAAACAGCAGCGAAGCCATTTTGTGCTGCAGCGGACGCCATCAGCCTCGCCTTCTCCCCAATCACAAATAAAGAAATGTTAGAATAGTGATGACGGCTGTAGTGCAACCATGTGTGTGTGTGTAATGGATCCTGGTCGGTTGCTATGGCAACACACACACACACACACACACTCGCACGAACATACAATTGTAATTTGCGCGGATGTGTGCAGGCGTGAAACATCAGCGGTGGATTGGCCGGTTGGTCTCATTAGCATGAGAATCAGAGGTGTTAGATGTGTTTCCCGTTCTCCCTCCAACACTCCCGCTGAAAACGAGACGACTGACGGAGTCCACACCTCTGAGAAAACCCAAAGACTAACGCTTAACAGAGATTGTGACAGAAGTGTTAAAGCCTCGACTCGACAATAGACTCTGAACAGAGGAGAAACCATCTGAAGGAGCGACAGAGACAAGACCTGCACAAAACCAGTCAATTTTTCAAAATTGAGATTTATGCATCATCTGAAGCTGAATAAGCTTTCCATTGATTATGGTTTGTTATGATCGGACAATATTTGAAAATCTGGAATCTGAGGGTGCAAAAAAATCTAAATATTGAGAAAATCTCCTTTAAAGTTGTTCAAATGAAGTTCTTAGCAATGCATATTACTAATCAAAAATGAAGTTTTGATATATTTACGGTAGAAAATTTACTAAATATCTTCATGGAACATGATCTTAATATCATAATGATTTTTGTCATAAAAGAGAAATGTATAATTTTGATCCATACAATGTATTGTTGGCTATTGCTACAGATATACCTGTGTTACTCATGACTGCTTTTGTGCTGCAGGGACACATATGTGTTTAATCATGATGAAAATACTGCTAATACTCTTTGTAATCCTAAACTAGGCTTCATTTAGTTTAAGCAAAGTCTATTTTCTTCTGTTGTTCTCTTTGGGGTGACTCTTTCTCTGGAGATTCACCCAAGCCCAAGACACAGGAGAGAAACAGTGTTAATCCTAAAAGCGCTGACATTATGGTGAAAATGAAAACCCGTCTCCACCAATTGGGAATGAGAAAGGCCTGATGGAAAATGACTCAGCTGTGGCTCATGTTGGCTTCCCGTCCAGATTCCAGATCATTCACTCACAACAAAATAATGAGATGCGGGCCACCTCAGTGCAGAAACTTCTCAAACTCACACGCTTCCATTACTCACGTGTGTTTCCCACAAATCACTCGCAATGCTTCACACACGACTGTAAACGTGATCAACCCGACTGTACATTACGGACAACTGACCAATCAGAGTCAGCTATTACACAGGAACGATATCACTGGAAAAACTTTCTCACTGCAAAAAATATTTTCTAGCTTAGTATTTTTGTATTTATATAGCACACTTCATACACGGTGGTAATTCAAAGTGGCTCACAGAAAATAAAAAATAACAATTATAAAAAGTTTCATAAGACATATAAAAAAAAAATATATCATATACAATAAAAGTAAAAAATGAAAAATCACAAATTGTTTAAACTGAATTTAAAAATAATGAATAAGATTCTACATTAGAATAAAAGGAAAAGAGGTTTAAAAAAGAACAGTGCAGTGATACATTATCGTTATACAGTAATCGTTACAGTTATCATACTTATAGTTTTCGTTATGATTAACATTATATGTTTTATTGTTATTGCAGTTATGTTAGTTATCATTATTGTTTTAGTTTTGGTTACAGTTATTGTTACAGATAGTGTTAGTTATAATTTTAGTTCTTCTTATAGTTGGTGTTATTGGTGTGAACGGGCCTTAAGAAGCTTTGTTAATAGTTACAGATAAAGTTGTTTCAATTATCATTATAGTTACTGTTAAAAAAATTGTTAAAGTTACCATTACAGTAATTATTACAGTTATCGTTATTGTTACAGTTCTACCTTTTTACAGTTATCATTATAGATATTACAGTTATCATTATAGTTATTGTTACAATTCGTTCTTTTTACAGTTATTGGATTGGATTCAATTTATTGTCATTGCACATGTAGGTACAAGGCAACGAAATGCAATAAAGAAGAAAAAATACAGCATAACATGAGGAAAGAGAGGAGAAAAAAATTGTCCTCACACTACGCTCCTGAACGAGAGTGCAGTGTGAGAACAGACAAATTATATCATTATAGATGTTACAGTTATCATTATAGATGTTACAGTTATCATTAAAGTTATTGTTGCAGTTATTGTTAACGTTATTGGTACAGTTATCATTATAGATGTTACAGTTATTGTTACAGTTATGATTAAATGTATTGTTACAGTTATCATTAAGGTTCTTGGTACAGTTATCATTATAGTTATTGTTACAGTTCTTTCTTTTTACAGTTACTGTGAGTTATTATAGATGTTACAGTTATCATTATAGTTATTGTTACAGTTATCATTATAGATGTTACAGTTATTGTTACAGTTATCATTATAGTTATTGTTACATTTGTCACTATAGATGTTACAGTTATCATTATAGATGTTACAGTTATTGTTACAGTTATCATTATAGATGTCAGTTATTGTTACAGTTATCAATATATATGTTACAGTTACTGTTACAGTTATCATTATAGTTATTGTTACAGTTGTCATTATAGATGTCACAGTCATTGCTACAGTTATCATTATAGATGTTACAGATATTGTTACAGTTATCATTATAGATGTTACAGATATTGTTACAGTTATCATTATAGATGTCACAGTAATTGCTACAGTTATCATTATAGATGTTACAGTTATCATTATAGATGTTACAGTTATTGTTACAGTTATCATTAGTTATTGTTACAGTTCTTTCTTTTTACAATTACTGTGAGTTATTATAGATGTTACAGTTATTGTTACAGTTATCATTATAGTTATTGTTACAGTTATCATTATATATGTTAAAGTTATCATTATAGATGTTACAGTTATCATTATAGATGTTACAGTTATTGTTACAGTTATCATTATAGATGTCAGTTATTGTTACAGTTATCAAGATATATGTTACAGTTACTGTTACAATTATCATTATAGTTATTGTTACAGTTGTCATTATAGATGTCACAGTCATTGCTACAGTTATCATTATATATGTTACAGATATTGTTACAGTTATCATTATAGATGTTACAGATATTGTTACAGTTATCATTATAGATGTTACAGTTATTGTTACAGTTATCATTAAAGTTCTTGGTACAGTTATCATTATAGTTATTGTTACAGTTCTTTCTTTTTACAGTTACTGTGAGTTATTATAGATGTTACAGTTATTGTTACAGTTATCATTAAAGTTCTTGGTACAGTTATCATTATAGTTATTGTTACAGTTCTTTCTTTTTACAGTTACTGTGAGTTATTGTTAGTTATCATTACAGTTATTGTTACAGTTATCATTACAGTTATTGTTACAGTTATCATTATAGTTATTGTTACAGTTGTCATTATAGTTCTGGTTACAGTTATTATTATAGTCTAGTTCTTGTTATAGTTGATGTGAACGGGTCTTAAGAGGGTTTGTTTAATTAACTAACATTAACTACATACAACAGCAAACACATCTATTGAAGCAGACGCTGCATTTATGAGCTTTATGTGAAGCTGTATGAAGAGTGTTTATATAATCATTAACAGAACACAATCACGTATGTGTGTGTTGCTAAAGCACCTCATCATCTCCGTCTAACACAGTGACGCATAAGCTTTAAGCTACACACACACAGCCAAAATGACAACGCTCTCCTCTCAACACACCACCAGCCGTCCGTTCCTCACACACACACGAATGACCCAAACTTTCATTAAAGTGTGTGAAACAAGTGCTTATCAATAGCTCTGAAGATCCTCCATTTGCAGCTCTGGTCTGGCTAACGCCGCGCCATTTTGAGCGAAGCACAACGGCATGATGGTTATGTAAATCACCGGAGCACTTCACAAGCTCAAATACAGCCGTGATTCAGTGTGTGTGTATGTGTGTGTGCATTATGTTTGTGCATTCTTGAGCTGCAAAAATGCATGTGTGAGAGTCAAAGCGTGTGCTTTTCCCTCCAACAAAGATGGAAAATCAAACTAGCC
This sequence comes from Barbus barbus, assembly GCF_936440315.1. NCBI lineage: Eukaryota > Metazoa > Chordata > Actinopteri > Cypriniformes > Cyprinidae > Barbus > Barbus barbus. The sequence goes on from NC_136714.1 coordinate 27,969,562, forward strand.
AAGCAGGGAATGTACGCCACTGCAGAGCCCAGTGTGGAATTCTGGGATATGTGCAGAGCCCCCCCCCCCTCGTCCTCCTCCCGCCGGCGCAGGATTGAAGGAAGAAAGAAGAAGTAGGTCACGTTCAGATCGAACACAAACAAACCAACTTACAAATGAAAGTGTGTTTACTGGCGACACTGCGGTGAAGCACTCGGATCCAGCAGCTCGGCTAATTACACCAGCAACAGTTTAACACACACGACACAGGCCCAGAAAAAACACCAGCTGCGGAAAAACACCCCGCGTTACAGCCTCGACAGGAGCAAACGCTGACACACACACACACACACACTAAACACACACTAAACACAAGATAAAGCTGCTTTTCTAAACATACACTGTTGTTGCATTCACACCAGGGCTAGACGATATGACCTCAAATTAAAACCTTGATTAATTGAACACTTTACATTGATTACGATTATTGAATGATTATTTTATTTTTAATTAATATATATGTATATATATATATATATATATATATATGTGTGTGTGTGTGTGTGTGTCTGACCCTGCAGCACAGAAGCAGTCATGAGTAACACAGGTATATCTGTAGCAATAGCCAACAATACATTGTATGGATCAAAATTATACATTTCTCTTTTATGACAAAAATCATTAGGATATTAAGATCATGTTCCATGAAGATATTTTGTAAATTTCCTACCATAAATATATCAAAACTTCATTTTTGATTAGTAATATGCATTGCTAAGAACTTCATTTGAACAACTTTAAAGGAGATTTTCTCAATATTTAGATTTTTTTGCTCCCTCAGATTCCAGATTTTCTAATAGTTGTATCTCAGACAAATATTGTCCTATCATAACAAACCATACATCAATGGAAAGATTATTTATTCAGCTTTCAGATGATGCATACATCTCAGTCTAAAAATTGACCCTTATGACTGGTTTTGTGCTCCAGGTTCATATATATATATATATATACACAGTCAAACCAAAATTTATTCAGACATCTTCAGCATTTCTCACATTATCACAGTTTATTCGCTATACTTTAGAAAATGGTAATAAAATATGACAAGAACTCAGAGTTAAACTGTCAGAACAAATTCATCTTGATAATGTCAGATAACTTTGATAGAAAGGTAACAAAACATGCTCAGGTCAAAGTGTCAAATCTAATTTTCAGCCCAAAATGTTTATCTGTTTTACTGGTACAGGGCTCTACGCTTACTTTTCCTTTTTAAAATATTTAGGAGCACGGTCAAAACTTTAGGAGCACCTTCAAATCAATAATCAAAAATGAACCTTCCCATTACGAGGTGATATTTGACTCCTTAAAGTGATTTACAGGGAATTTAGTTTTTACCTTTGTAATGGCATTTTTCTAACTTTATTATAAGTATGTCATCTTTTATGTCAAATTCAAAAAAATATATTTATAAGCTTTTTATCATTTCTAATTAAAACGACAGAATAAAAACAAGTAGAATAAGATACCAATCAAATGAAATCAGTATTTAAGGAATAAATGTGTACTACAGAGGTGGCACAGAAGAACACAAGTGGCTGTAGGTGTATTTTCAGATGTTTAATGAGGCTGAGAGGTTGCATGAGTGCAAGTAAATTCATAAATTCATGTTGAGGTTAATGTTTTAAATATACAATATAATCTCTTATTTTACACCCTGTCTTGTTATAACGAGAGAATACGTCTGTGATACATTACTCAACGCTGCAAAAACACGTCAGTACGTTAGAAAGCTTTAAAGCTCCCTCAGGACAAGCACAAATACGTTGATCGGGTCAGCACTGCTGCTCCTAAATATTTGTTCATAGCCGCACGCAGTAGTTTTCAGACGCAAATGCAACTGAAATGGTCTCACTCTAGAGCCCTGTGGTAGACCACTGTATGCAGAATATTTGTGTATAATGTCACATGTTTACTTTATTTTGCTCTCCTCACTTACATAAATTAACTATAGTGTCCTGCACCCACTAGTAAAAAATATCAAAAATCATATCTGGTGTCTGAATAATTTTTGGTTTGACTGTATGTATATATATATATATATATTTTTTTTTTTTTGCCCTCATAGTTCATTAAATGTTTCTACTGTAAATATACTGAACTATTAAGGGTGGAATGTTTTTTTCTACTGATCTAGATCTTTAATCTACTTTGTGATTTTAAAATAATCGAAGGAAACAAGCTATTTATGGTTATTTGTTGAATATTTCAAACAATTGAAATCAAAGCACACACTGCTTGAAATGAAGGCATCTTATGAAAAAAGTCACATTTCAGTTTTACTGTAAAAAGCAAGTTTCCTAAAAAAAAAAAAAAATTACTTTAATTTTTTGCAAACAAAATAAATGAATATTGCCATGTCATACTGTATAATTATAACAAGCACAGCTTTTTGTTTTTATACATATGTTTTCCAAAAAGATTTTTACTGGCAAACAAGACATTTTCAGTTTTTATTTTAACTTTAGTTAAAGTTTTAGTAATATTGTTGTGTTTTTGTCTTTAAATGTATACACAGTTTTTATTATATAAATGTCTCATATTTGTCTGATGTTTATTGATCATGAACCGTCATACACATCTGTATAGCGCTGACTACACACGCAGTATGTTTTTAAGAGAAAAGTATTAACAGGATTAAATGACAGACAGATGTTTATTCTGGTGATTCGACATTAATAAACCAATGCATACGGCAATTAATATCATCACATACGTCGCTAACGAGCGGTGGAAATAATGAGCCGGATCTGACATGGTTTTGTGTGAATGTGTGTCAGAATCAGACCTGAGACTGAACTCAAAGACGGAATATGAAGCATAATCAGTTTTAGATGCATGCACCCATTAAACGTCTTTTAAAATAGTGTTTTCATCAGTATTTCTGTCTTGTTTACCAGTAAAAATCTTTAAAATAAATGATTGAAAAACAAAAACTGTTATTGTATCTAATTTCATAACTATTATATATTATTCTAGTATTTAATAATATATTAATACTACTAAAATAACACCGTCTGTAGACATTCTTAATTTTCTAGCAATAAAATTAACATGATAAATAAATAGGAATTAAATTTGAGAAATATGAGACATTTATGTAATAAAAAAAACAGAAAATGTCTTGTTTACCAGTTAAAACCTTGTTTTTTAAAATGTATTAAAACAAGATTAATATGTATAAAAACAAAAACTGTTTAGATATATGTTAGTTTATTTTTCTAATTTAAATGGATATTTTTTCCATGTCAACAGCAATTAAAGCAATTCAAAACCATAGATACAATTTAAATAATAATAGAAATATATATGTGCAGATTTTAATTATTATTCAACTTTTAATTACATATAACAATGATAAAGTACATACAAATGTCTGATATGACACATCTAATATATAAATATATTATAGTTATATAAATACAGGTGTATAAAGGTAAGAGCTAAAATCTTCACTAATCCCAAATAGTAGCTCAGTAAATGCTATTATATTTATATTTCAAACTAAAAAAGTGTTAATATGCTAATGTAGCAAGAAAAATAAACTTAACTCAGTTACACAATGAAATTCAGTTTGTGTCAGGTTAAGATAAAAACTTAACCTGGTTAAGACTAAGCCTAAAGTACATTTAGCCTACCCTGTTTGAGAGATGAGTTCAGTAAGATATGAGATACCGTGCACAAATAAAGCAGCATTACAGCGAGCAGAGCGCTCATGCATCCAGCAGGTGTTTCATTTCAGAAGGTTTTTGTGGGAAAGATCAGCTAACCTGCTTAAACGGCCGTAACCGGATCTGTAACACGTTTAATTCACATGCATCTGATATAGCGCTCATCTGAGCAACAAACTCTTTCATTTCAATCCTACGGATAAACCAGAGAGATTTCAGTTGATTTAGTTTCACTGCACTGAAAGATTACTTCACTTTTTTAACTTGTTTAGACTTCAGCAGACAAAATACACTCGTATTAAAGACGCAATCTCTCTTCATCTATTATCATAAACCCAAACACATTTCAAAACCAACCAATCACACGCCAGCACAGGACCAATCAGCCAATCGCCGAGCAGCAGAGAGAAAGATCTTTAGCCTTCAGACGCTGAGAGCGAACGTTATTATATCTCCACCGGCGCAATGTTGAAGTGTTTTTAGTCACTATAGACACATTTTTAACGTAGTATCAGTTCATGGATCTGATGTTCAAATATTTACAACCTAAGACTGTCTCACAATCTCTGCAAAAAAATGAAATATTGAATCTGAGATTCATAATATCACCTTTGACGTTACAGAATACAGATGAAGAAATCAAAACAAACCATAAAAATAAAACATTTTCAGTACATTAAATTAACTGAAATACAATTAAATATATATATATATTTAACTTTTCGTTTAGTTTAAGTACTAATATAACAAACTAAATCAACTATATATTAAAACAATGACAATAACACTAAATCTTAAAAACTTTAAAATTAAAATACAAAATGTAAACTAAAATATTATTGTATAGTACTTTCTATTCTAGTATTTAATTGTATATTAATGATACTGAATGAAATAACTGTTTGTAGGATTTCTAGCAATAAAATTTAATTAATATAATAAATTAACAAGAATAAAATATGAGAAATTTGAGGCAATTATCTAAAAAAAACTATATAAACATATTTATAAAAACTAAATAAAAATAAAAATGCCAAACAACACACACAATTACTAAAACTTTAATAATAATTTAATTAAAATCAAGTTTAATTTAGTTTAAGTTGAAGTACTGATCAAAATAAAAGTATAAACATAATAAATATATATATATATATATACATATGTTTAAAAAAAATTACTAAAACTTTAAAATGAAAACATATTTAATTCAAAATATGAACTCAAATATTATAGCAAATAATTGTATAACTATTATAGCATTTAATAGTGGATTAATGATCCTAAAAAACAACTGTTTGTAGGTTTTCTTAATTTTCTAGCCATAAAATTTAAGAAACATAATAAAGAAAAATAAAATCTGAAACATTTATCTAATAATTACTAGTGATAAAAGCACTTCATGTTTATGTGAAAACCAAAGCATTAGAGAGAGAGACAGACAGGAGTGTGACTGCGTCATTCCCAAACACACACAGGGATACACTCGTTCATGTGTGTGTGTGTGTGTGTGTGTGTGTGTGTGTGCATGGAAATCCCCTGCAGCGTCTGCTGATAAACCCTCACACACACACACACACTCGGTCAAAAACACAACCCAACACAACCAGTCTATGATTCTTCATGACCTGAATCAGATTCTCTGTCAAACAGATGAAGGTTTTTCTCCATCAGTAACGCTCTAAACCCACCCGCAGCCCGAGATGACGACCGCGGAGCCGTGAAGAACACACTCATCACACGACAGACAGACCGGCGCGCAGCCGGAGGAGCTAAAAACCTTCACATCATTCAGAGCACTTTCATTCCACACGGCCATCTACAGAATATTCATCACACATTTATTATGATTTTGTGTGAAAATCACAATGATT
>NC_136714.1:27980145-28017645 GCF_936440315.1 Barbus barbus
CGAGCGACGCGGGAAGCGCGCGTGTTTGGGGGGCGTCAGGGGCGCGAGCGAGCGCGCTCCTCTGCGGGGGAAACGCGCGTCTTGCAAACGGGGGTCACGCCAAGTCTCGCGAGGAGAGGGGAAATCTCGCGAAATGTAAATATGGGGGGGGGGGGGGGGTGCTTTTAAAGAGACAGAGACCCTGAAAAATACTCAAAAGAGAAGTTTAGAGAGAGACAACAAATTATATTAATATAACTGAATAAGTAAATAAGTGAGATCAAAATAAATAATTATGAAAAAACTGATTTAAATAAATAGATATAAAATAAATATAGAAATAGATGCTGAACGTCTGTAATTAGATAATAATACGTGCACTTGATCAACCTTTCTGAGTTGTCTATAAATGCTTAACTATTTTAAACCTTAAACTATTTTAAACAGCAGTTATTCTCGATTTTATCATTATTTATAATCATTTAATTATATTAATCAATAAATTAATTATAACTATTATTATTAAAATACTTAATAGTATAGTACTTAATTCAATATAAATATATTAATAGAGAGATTATTACATTTATCCTTCTATTTCTTCATTTATCACTGAACTGCTGAAAGGTGATTAAAACGAAACGGAGAGCATTCAGTGAATAAAACGCAACATTCATAACCTGCATTAATCTCAGAATCACGAGGAAGGGTTTTGGTGTTTATCATCATAGCTCTATTTCATGCATATGTGGAGGAAATTCAGTTTTTAGAGAAAGAGCCTCAATAAACACAGATGACAGAGTCTGCTGACCTCTGCTGGAGTCACACAGATGCTAACTAGAATCAAAGTACTAGTTAATACCTCATGACCATTAAAAACCTACAGCTACTTGAAAAGCTTTCATAAAACATATTACCTTATGTATTTGACTAAACTGAATGTTTGTGACCATAAATGCATTCAAATGTTATGAATTTGGGCGGGGCCTATGTCGGTGTCTCGATCAGGAGGCGTGTTTATGCAAATGTATGTGCTCGTGTGACGTCACCTTGCCCCTCGGATCCAAACAAGCCATTTTTGGAGCTTAATTAAATAAACGCTTTGTTTAAAATAAGGAGGACGTTTTAATCTATGAAACTTGCAGGATGTTTTAATGGTAAAAAGAGCTCTTATATGCCAAAAGATCAAGGCAAATTTCCCATGTTATGACCCCTTTAATATTTAAAAATAAACCTTGTGAAATTACTTGCCATCTGTAACTACAAATGAATAAACACATTTAGTAAATAAATTAGATTAAAATAAATAATCAGAATATTACATTTAAAATACATCAGAATATTTGAATAACAATTAAACAGATTAAAGTAATTATAATAATCAATATAGCGCATTATTGATAAACTATTTTCATGTTAACACTGAAGCTGCTTTGGCACAATCAGTATTGTATAAAGTGCTATATAAACAAAGGTGACAAAAATAAGACATGAAATAAGAATAAATAAACTCAAATGAAATCAAAAGCTTACGTAAGCAAATCTGTGACCTTTTTTGTACACGATATAAAAATGAAACATTTAAAAGTAGATCTCATGTGGACGACAAAAAGGACACAAGCCATGTCTGTCTTTAAATAATGTTTTTATTATCACAGAAGCTGTATAATGTACCACTACAGAGGAGAAAGCGGCGCCAAACCATGTGATAAATAAACTATGGAGAGGACCGCGAGTAACAGCACAGCCGACACACAACGAAAGCCTAAACACGCTTCTGATATACCAAATCAAGACATGACAGCCGGAGGTAAGAGAGCTTTGGATGCGTCGATTTCGTTTCCCATCAAGGTTTGTACCAGTCGAGTCGCATTCAGAGAGAAATCAATCAATCGATCATCACATGTTACCGATTCACTCCAAAACGTGTCTAAAAAACACAACAAAGCACATTCCGAGGTAAAAACTTACCGTAAATGTTGAACAGAAGAGCAAAGCCTGTGGCGAACGCCTCAGAAACATACAATCACACGCAGGTTAACAATAAATACACTTCCATAATGTACTTACAGTGCACTAATTTTGTACTTAATACACTAAAAATGATTCTTTAGTACTGCTTAAGATCAACTAAGTGTACTCAAGTGTTGCTATTTTGGGACGCCAGGAATATGAACTAAAATGTGCTTTTAACATACTATCTCTGTATTTAGTCACCCATCTTTTATTCACTAGTGTACTACAATACAGCGATAGTATGTTAAAAGCACATTTTCATATTCCTGGCGTCAGTTGAGTACACTTAGTTGATCTTAAGCAGTACTAAATCATTTTTAGTACACCAAAATAGCACACTTTAAGTACATTATGGAAGTGCACTTATTTATTTTTTACCTGGGCAGGCTTGAAGAGCAGGGAGAAACATCCAATCAAATGCAGAAATGACCTTTTGTACATTCCAGAAAATCAAACATCGTATAAACAAAACACAAGAGCATTAGAAGCAAACAGATTCACTTGATGAACGAGTCAAGCAGCACGCTAACGATTGAGCAGCTCCGTCTGAAGCCTGTAGACGGATCCGAGCGGTTTACACGCTGCAGACGGAGCGCGTCCAAAGGAGGAATGAGAGGAGACTAGTCTTCGTCCGAGGAATCCCTGTCAAAGTTGTAGGCCATGAAGAGAACGTCAGGTCGAGCGGGGACCAGAGCATGGCCCGGTTTCACCATCTCAAAGCCCAGAAAGCTGAAGGTACGCACCAGTTTCACTGGGGACAGAGGAACACACACACGTCAGCACAGCACACGCAGCACACACACACACATGGCTAAACATGAAGAGTCTGACCTACCACGATCATCTCTGTTCTTATAAAAGCAGACGAACACGCTGACCACTTTCAGATGTTCTTCTGCAAACTCCAGCAGAGAGATGAAGCTAGAAACAGACACAAACGCTTCCAGATTAATACAGTAAATCAAGATCATTAGACTAGATCTGAGACGTTCTGAAAGTGAATCAGGGGTTTCAGGCTTTCAGATGCCATGGGAGGATTACAATGTAGAAAAACCCAATTTATACTGCGAAAAGAAAAAATACTATACATGCAAAATTTTATTAGGGCACATTCTTTCTATGTATGTGTGATATATATATATATATATATATATATATATATATATATATATATATATATATATATATATATATATATATATATATACACACACACACACACACATACACTTATTAATTTATTTATACATTTATTAATTTTTGTATTGCCAATATTTATTACTTTCATTTTTTTTATTTTTATTTCAGCATCTTTTGTTTTTGTCTAAAACCTTTTAATCATTTTTGTATTATGTTGTTATATTATTTGTATTATGTAATATTATACATTTCAATTCTCATGTTTACCATTTAATATTTTACCAAACATTTTAATTATATTGTATTTGTATTTAATCTTTTTCAATTTTAAAAAAAAAATATTTTTAGTCTCATTTGTATTTTATTATCGTTTTTTTTTCAATTATTTAAATTTAATGTTTTATATTTATTTAATGCAATACTTTATTTTATCATATGTATTGTAACTATTTTTTTTTGGAATTTTTAAAATGATTTCTCATCTTTTAATTATTTAATTTTTCATTTATTTTGAAACTGACTGACCCCAGCACCCCCTGTGGCCCCTAGAGGTCCCAGACCCCTGCTCTAGATGTTGTGGGTGGTTGTCAGGGTGTTGCTATGGTGTCGTGTGTGGTTGCTAGGTGCTCACCTCTCTTTGCTACCCTCTGGAAATGGTTCGCAGGGAATCTCCACGAACAGGCCGGGGCCCCGAAGCACCGCCTCCCATTTGATCGCCCGGGAAATGGTGGGCCAGCTCTGGAAGTGCAGTATCCGGGGGCGACCGGCCCCAGCGGGCTCTTCGGTCACAGTCAACTTCCTGTCCTGTGGAGCCAATCAGAAGACGAGTTGGTTAGGGAGTCTGTCCTGATCATCACTTCATATCTGTGTGCGCTTGTGTTCTGTGATTATAGAACTTCTGTTGTTTGTCTGAATGATGCGTTTCATTTCTGCTTTCCTCTGTTTAGAGTAATCATTTAGTTTAGGTTAAGTCCTTCCAAAATAACAATGTATATGACTTTAAAAAAATAATATATAATATAAACGGACATTAAATCAACAACTAAATCACTCCTGCCAAATGCATCTATAAGAAAAGCATCTATAAGAAAAGAGGTCAGATAAACAGTGTGAACATGCAGTGTGAGATGTGTGTGTGTGTCCACAGGCCACTGAAATCACACTGATCACATGACAGGATATGACACCTGACGCACCACAACACGCCAGTCTGCTGACAGTGTGCTGAAGGTTCGATTTTGTTTGACTGATGTTTACAGAGATGAGTGTTTCTGAGAACACCGAACCCGTCTGAGGACATTTACATTCTCAGGGGAGCATCTGACACACGCGTTCTCACCATCACCCGCTGGACCATGAGGTATGCAGTATGTAGTACGCAGTGTAGTATGCAGTGTGTCGGGTGCAGTGAGTAGTATGTAACGTGTAGTGTGCAGTGAGTAGTATGTAACGTGCAGAGTGTAGGGTGCAGTGTGTAGTATGTAGTGTGCGGGGTGATGTGAGTAGTATATAACGTGTAGTGTGCAGTGAGTAGTATGTAACATGCAGAGTGTAGGGTGCAGAGTGCGGCGTGTAGTATGTAGTGTGCAGGGTGCAGTGAGTAGTATGTAACGTGTAGTGTGCGGGGTGCAATGTGCAGATACTCACGGAGTACAGCTGCAGCTGCTGCTGCGGTGGTGCTGCTGTGGATGAGTGATCCCGTGCTCCGTTCCCTCGCCCACCTGGGATCTTCAGAGGTGGGTGAGGGGCATCAGGAGCACCACAGAGGCCCTGGACCACTGGTACTACTGCAGCACAGCGACAGACTGAGGAGAACACAGAAAAATACATTATATAGGGCCCTATGAAATCCATTTTCATTTTTCAGGATTCCGCTTTTTCTGGACTCCTTTTTAACGGATAAATGAAATTTTATCAATCAAAAAGCATGTCTAATTAATTAAAATCATGAAACTTCTACAATTTCACAAATTTATTAAAAGTTTAACAAAAACTACATGCTTAGGGCCCAATGAAATGTTTTATTTGTTCTCACCATATGTTTTATTTTTTACCAAATTCTCTGTTTTAGCATGTCTAATCTTTTGAATGCATAAAAAAAACGTATGCATTCAAATTTAAAATTTCTATTCAAATTTATTCTTAAAATAGCCTTGTGAAAGGTTTTGTTTTTTTTCCCCTAAGAAATTCTGTGTTGTGTATTTAAATTTTTCTGGTTATCAAATGAAGGTATAAAACATTAATTTCATTTATCTTTTAACTATTGAAAATTTAACTTTTTTGGCAAGCAAAGGGGATTTACTACTAACATTAAAACATGGAAAAAGCATGTGAGTATTCCTTAAAAAATAAAGTTTTAATAATTTTAGTAGTAGTACTAATAGTAGTATTATGTACATTCTACTGAACAATAGTATTATATCTCTCTGGCACAATGTCTTCAAGTTAAACCAAACTTTTATTTTGACGGGTTGCCGTGAACACCTTTACATTTCTGTGTGTGTATGATATGAGGCCAGTTTTACTCAAATCAAAGGGTAAAATGCTCATGAAGTAACTGTTCTGGAGCGGTTTATGTATTTATGTCCTCTTTAGTGAGATGGCAGACACTGAAATCACCGCGAGCGTCACACGCTTCACTGTGCGTGTAGGAACAAAACCGCGCCATTCATTCACACAGAGACACAGAACATGCACGATTCATATTCAAATAGTATGATTGCAGCTTAATATTTACAGAAACTCGCACCTACTTTTACGATTCATTTAAAGTTTGACAAATCTACAAAAATGCCATTCCACGTTATACAGTAAATTCAGATTTATGACTGGATTCCACAATTCGCAGAAATCATCGGGTCCTGATCATACACACACTACAGCGACAGGAGAAACAGAGAAATAAAGCACATAAGAGACACAGAAGCGTAATTCATCTGATCTGCACTTCTTCAACACCACAAGAGGAATTACAGACATATTTTCACAAACATCAGCTCTCAAAACAACTACCTACATGTCAGGGCTTCTAAAACTTTACGTGCCGTTTCTTTTTCCAAAAATATTTATGTATCGTTTAAGGTTTATTTACAAAACATAAGCAATTTGGTTTGCAAAGAGCCTACTTCTTTCTCTGCATGTTGTATTCTTCAAATAAAATAAATAATTGCATAAGAAAGTTAATGAAAATACAAATTAGCAAATAACATACAGTACTAGTAGGGAGTAGAAAAAAAATGATAAAAATATACATTATCAAAATACAACGAACAAAAATTTGATTGTAAACAATATAACTCTAAATGTAAGTATCACTGAAAGTTTTTATTAATATTTTATATTTTAGTTGTTAATGTCATCATTTTTTTTATTAGCTTCTTTTTTAATATGTCTATATTTTATCATTGTGTTTTATTTCATGTAACTTTTTTTTTTGTAGTTCGCAGTTTTTGGTTTTAGTTTAATTTACTGATAATAACCCTGGTAATAGATACTAAATATTGCCCAAATATTATTTTATTTGCATTTATAATAGTAGAGGGTTTTTTATTTGTTTGTTTAGTAAAAATGTACAAAAATGTCAGTTTACAGATTGTGTTTATATAATTGTTATAATTTACCGTTTATATAGGTTTCTAAAACATTGAGTAAACGATAAATACAAATTGTCTTTTTCATGGCCCACAAAATATATAATGTTATATGCGCGCGTTATTGTGACATTAACGTTATCCAAAAATGCTTTTATACAATGACTGAATTATTAATACACATTAGAACAAAAACAAGCATTCTTTTAACAATAAATTCAACGCGGTCACGGGCATAATGTAATTTAATTTCCATACATAACACTATAAAGTATAGAATAACCAACACGAATATTTAATAAATAAAAACACGCGGCGCGATCAAAGGCCCGAAGCGGGTGACGTCATGACGGCTTCTGTGACGTGCTGTGAAAACGAGGCCTTCGACGTCATAGCGCACAACAACGCGATTTTACAACGAAATCGACACAATAAGAGCGTTAATCATTCCGTGAAGCGCGACAATATAATCATATAAAATAAGAGAATAATCAGGTGCGTGGAAGTGAATTTAAAGGGCCACATCGGATTAATTTAGGCCACAGATGCTAGCAGATGATTTCATTCAGATGGATTAAAGTGTAATTTAACATCTTAACATCACACGGATAACAAATCAGGGTTCCCAGCACCTTTAAAACCCTAAAAATATTATGTGAAGTGTGTTAACTTACAAAAACTGCTGTCGTAAATATTAAACGTGATGAAGAAACAGCTGCTAATATTAGCATTAGCCTCTCAGGCCCTGAGAGAAAATAACTCGTAATTAAAACGTTAATTAAAGCCAGCAGCCCGCACTGTTATGACTTTATATAGTCATATGAAGACTGTTGTGTTGATGTAAACGGTTAAATGTGTGTGAACGAGCTGTTAAAGGGCTCTCACCTTCCCATCATGTCGTTAATACCGTTACTTAGAGCCTCCATGATGCTGCTAGTTTCACACGCTTTATTTCCTTCTTTCTCACGGGCAAAGCAATGACTGTTTAGGATCCGCTGGAGGTTGGATTTTACCATCCGGCCCCGGGAGAGTTCACGGCGGCCTGTGTTCGCTCGTCTGCTGTCGGCAGAAAGTGAGGAGCGCGGAGGCGGAGACGCGACAAAAACACCATCCGCGCTACTACGGCGAAGGCGCGGTTCATGAATATTCATCGAGCCGTAATGGCGGCCGGCCGGTCACGTCATTGATTAATATTCAAAAGCTAACGTTTTTAGCGAATCGGCTCAGTCGATTGAGCGGACGCGTGCTTGCGTCATTAATATTCATGATCGAATCCCTCGCTATAGTACGCGTGGTCATCGAGTGGAAAATTACTGAGAGGAAGCGACTATAGTTTTGCTTTCGAGTCTGTTGACTAGGAGTGCATGTGTTATATGATGTTTTGGCACCTTATTTGCGTGCATTTGAGACATGTTATTGACCAAGAAAGTTTAGAGAAGATTCATCTTTCAATACAAATTCAATATATATATATATTTACATTTAGTAATTTATCAAACGTTTTTTATCCAAAGCGACTTACAAATGAGGACAATAGAAGCAATCAAAACAATCATTATTGACACTATTTTCCTTTTTTGATATTGTGCAGTTGCTTTGACACAATTTACATGTTAAAAGCGCTATATAAATAAAGGTGACTTTACTTGACTACATTTAATAATGTAAATTATTGTATGTTTGATTATATTTTGTAAATGTAAGAGACAGTGGAGTATATGAAACCATCATTGTACCATAATCTTATGTTTTCAAGTGTAAACATTTGCACTGCCACACTTTACATATTTTGCAAAAATGTAGAGTTTTTAAATGTTTATTTATTTATTTTATTTTATCTTATCTTCCTTATTGTAGCTTTTACTTGCCTTGGTTTAAAATTGTGTACCTCTTTGTTCTATTCTTGATTTTCTGTTGTCTTTGTTAAGCACCAATGTACCGAGACAGACTCCTTGTATGTATACCTGCAGTACTTGGCAATAAACGTGATTCTGATATTAATATTCATATCTATTGTAATGTTAATCATGTGTTCTTGGCTTCAACTGCAGAAATGTTTGGACTGGAGTCAGATCTGCTGATTAGGGGTTAAAGGTCAAGACGTGTATTTGGCCTTTATGTATTTTCTAGTTTCAGTCATCTTCATCTTCATCACACTCTGCAGACAGAAGACAGGTCTGGTGTATCTGTAACTCTTCATGTTAAAGTGTTTCTGGGTCACAGAGGTCATGAGTCTCCACATTATACAGAAATCACTGACTTCTCATCTGTCTGTTCTCATGAATATTTATTAATTTACTTATTTTAATTTAGGACCAAAATACTCCTATATATATAAATTTATTCACTCATTCAATGCACCATTCTGGTGTTTTATCACATGATGTCTACAAATTACATTGATGTCATGACCTGTGCGCATGATAACATCATTTATTACTTGACCTTCACCCCCTGCTTACTGACAGGTTTTATAAACAATTATTTGTTAGCTTATTTTTATAAATTTCATATTTTGTATTTATTTTAGATCATTTTTATTAATATTAATTATTCATTCATTAGTGTGGGATTGTGTGTGCAAACTATACATCATTTTATAGGTTTTTTTTATTTAAATTTATTTAAAAATAATTAATACAGAACATTGCAGACCACAAAGTGCCATAAAAGGGGTAAAATCCAATGTTAGTTAAATATAGGCTACACAATGCATGTAAATTAATTAATTAATAAACCAAACAAAGATAAGCAGATATAAAGAAAACAAGAGCAAAAAAATATATAAAAATATATATGTAATTTACAAACAAACAAACAAACAAACAAACTACACACACACACACACACACACACACATATATATATATATATATATATATATATATATATATAATAAATAGGCCTAAATAAATAAATAAATAATAAACCAAACAAAGATAAGTAGAAATAAAGAAAACAAAATTATATATATATATATATATATGTGTGTGTGTGTGTGTGTGTGTGTGTGTGTGTGTGTTATAATATGTATAATTTTGTTTTCTACTTACCTTTGTTTGGTTTATTATTTATTTTGTTTATTTATTTATTTACTGGACGTAGACAAAATTATAAAATAGATCTTAATACATTTATGTAAGCGAGAAAAGCTTGGGTTAATTATTAATGCATCATATTTACGGTATCATCATTATGATATCATCTTTCCTCAAAATACGATGACGCGATTCCACAGTTATTAACATCGGAAAAAAAGTTTTTTTATTTTTTTTTTATTTTTGTATCAATATACATTTATGACATTATATAGTGTTATAAATGTGTTTCTAATACAACAGAGAACTTTGACATCAATCTCTCCATATTTTCCTGAACTGAATCGTGGGCGGCGCGCATGCGCACTGGCGGCGGATCTGAGTCAGGCTGCAGCATCTCTCACGAGCAGCAGATGTCAGTGCAGTATAACAGTGAGTTTATGAGATGAAACCAGAGCAGGGCATGTTCAAACATCACACAGCAGCATCAAACCCAAGAGCACACATCACTGTTAATGCTCTTTTAAAGCTATAATTGTCTGATAGGCAGAGACACGTTACTGTAGATCTCACAAACACACCACATCAGACTCAGTGTCTCCTGTTTATAGCGGTCAGGAGTCTCATGCGTGGCCTTTATGTGTTTAATAACAGCATATCTTCATCTGTGTGAGGTTAGATGATGCTCATATATCCCACGGTTCAGTTTTATACTTCTACACTCGTAATAATGATATAAAAGAGTTAAATAGAGGTTAAACTACAAAAACGTGCTGTATTTTTCACTTTTTTTTCTAGGTTCAATTTTGTTAAAAAATGGCTCAGTTTAGTGACAATGTTATTTGACATAAACTACAGATTTTTTGATGTCAGTGACTGAGTTTGGAGAATGTAGTCGAATCATATAAAAACTGAAAAATTAATGTGATTGTTAGCCTAAATAAATACTTAAAACAAAAAAAATATAATTAAACATTACACAAAAATTACAGTATTTTAAAGTTTTACTTTTCAGATATCTTTAGCTCTTTAGCAAATGAAATTGTGTATCTAAATAAATACATAAGCATTTAAAAGTTTAATTTGGTAAACATCTTTTAACTCCTGATATAAAATTGTTTATAGGTTTTTTGCTAAAATATTTAGGCAAGATTTATGTTTTTGAATTTGACGAGCATATCAAATTTCCATGCAATTGGACTACAGTTTTAATATAAACTAATAAACTTAATGTGATGCATATTTGTCAGTCATAAATAAACAGGTCAGATTTCTGTAATAATATGAATGTCTTAAACACCATAACCAGCTTTACATATTTATCATCAATAAATCTAGTTTTGAGAGCAGAAATCTTGCCCATTTAAGTTTTCTATGACTGAGAAATATGCATCATATTAAGCTAATTTATGATATAACTTCGCAATCCAAATTTTGCATGCAATTCAAATATATAAATCCTAAATTTAGGCCTAAAGATGTTTTGAGTCATGCACTAAAGAGACTTAAGAAATAAATGTTCTTTAAATGTGCTTTAGAGTTGCTCTTTTTGCTTCTGTGTTTTTGCAATTTACCAAATCTTTTATGAAGTTAACAAAGTATAAAAACATCTTTGCAAGTGCTTTCAGAAATACATCCAGATAACGACTGGTCTTGATGCACGAGGGAAACTTGTAGAATCCAGACTGGGTTGATTTTTCAGAAAGAGTTTGACTCTGTGAGACGAGAACGATCCGGTGTGTGATTCACCAGCTCTTCGTCAGGTTTCACTTAATTAGTCTCTTCTGAAGCCTCTATTGTCTGTCGTTTGCCGGAAGCGTTGAGACTCAAAGCATTTGAAGACAAAACCAGCGAATGAAGGCTTTTGTCCAGCGGCTCGTTCTGGACTCTCGGGAATGGCATTCCATTGGCCGGCGTTCCATAGCAACACATTCCACCTATGACAAAAGATCTTGTGTGTGTGTGTGTGTGTGTGTGTGTGTTTGTGTGTGTGTGTGTAGAATCACCGGGCAGATTTCAAGGAATCCAGCCAGACGTTCCCAGGATCCAGAGTCAAACAGCAGACGATCAGGAGTGAGTCATAATGAGACTTTGAACATTATATTATCAGTCAATCCTCAGCGCTTCATCCTCACGTGTTTCTGTACTTTGACCTCTTCACCTGCCAACAACTCAAATCACACGCCCTGATCAATCCGTCAGATTCAGTTCATTCAAGGCCCTAAACACTCAATATCAACACTATACAACATTTACTTCAACCTTAGTTGCTGCCTTCAATTAAGTAAGCTGACTTAAAAAATAGAGATCAGGATGAGTTTGTTTCTTCATCAGGTTTGTAGAAATGTGTCTCTGCATCAGTGTCTCAGCAATGGATGCTCTGCAGTGAATGGGTGCCGTCAGAATGAGAGTCCAAACAGCTGATAAAAACATCACAATGATCCACACCACTCCAGGCCATCAGTTAACATCTGGAGAAGACCAAAGATGAAACACATTGTACATTGAGTCCATAATCCATAATAACGCTTCCTTCAGTGAAAAAGTGCATCTCCTGATTCAGACCAGACCACTTTTTCACTGAAGGAAGTGTTGTTATGGATTATGAACTCAGATTTTAGTTAAAAAGTCTTAATGGATATCTTGTGGATTATTGTGATGTTTTTATCAGACTCTCATTCTGACGGCACCCATTCACTGCAGAGCATCCATTGCTGAGACACTGATGCAGAGACACATTTCTACAAACCTGATGAAGAAACACACTCATCCTGATCTTGCATACATTTTCATTTTTGGCTGAAGTATTCCTTTAAGAAGTCTCATTCACTCTGACAGTCAAATCAGTAATATGAGAAAATATTTGATACTTTATTGTATTCTGCAGATGTCTTTGACACAGTATATTAATACAGGATGGCATGTGTGTGTTTGTCCAGTGTCTCGTTTCATTTAAAACATCTTAAGACTTAAGGATGTCTTTGAATGCAAATAAAACCTTTAGAGCAAAATAAAACCAGAAATAAAAATGAAAAGAACACTAGGGTTAAATCATATAAACACACTGTATCTGCCGCTGTTAAGACCTGCTTCACAATTTATATACAAAAAAAAAAAGCCCATTCAGCTCCATCTGAACATCTGTGAAATTCCAGACTCACAGTTTTATCTCCGTTAAGCTTAATTTGCATTTACAATCGGCTTCAACCTCAAAATAGAAATCACAAAAGGCACTCAAAATAAATCAATCAACATAATTAATTTTAAACCAGTTTGTCACATTTTGAGAGCGAGTGTCCAGCAGAACCAGCGGAAGCTAGAAATATTGCACCAGGAAGTGGCATCTCTTCACAAACAGGAAGTTTAATCAGAGCCTCTGAGCGGCAGGAAGACGGACGTTCTGGGATTTTACAGCCGGATTTACGAGGAAAAGTCTACAGTCCTTCTGAAGCGCTTTGATTCCTGCGGCATCAGCAGCATCTGTTTCTCATCCAGAGCTTCCTGAACGACGCCGAGCGCTGATCTACCAGCAACACGAGGCCCAGATTTACCCAGCAGCCCCTAAAACTGTCAGAGATGCTCTTAAAGCTTCAGAGCAACTTCAGAAGAACCAGCGTTAATTCAGCAATACAGTCACTGCAGATCACACTTCACCTCAAAACCAAAAGATCATTTCCTAATAAAGCAACAAAGATTGTATTATATTGTGACATTATTGTAATGGCATTTAAATACATTTTACCACAACCGAATTTAAAAAAAAGTACATTTACAGTAAGAACACGTACTACTTCTTTTACTCTGATTTTAATAAATAAACTTTAAAAAATACTGCATCCAAATAACATGATTTTCATTCTTGTACTAAGAGAATTAATTTTTTTACATCACAGAAATTATCATGAAAATACCCAATGCAAAACGTCCTAAATCATGCAAATAATAATAAATATTATACCCATTATATATATATATATATATATATATATATATATATATATATATATATATATATATATATATATATATATATATATATGTGTGTGTGTAATATGTATTATTTTTATGTATATGTTATATACATATATTATATATAAATGTATTTCATTTTTATGAAAATAGTCACAATATAATAAAATCTTAAATTAGTTTGCAAAAACACATAACTCCATTTTTTTTATTTTCAAAAATCAATTTTTTTTATTATATGTTATGTTTTTATTGTGTTAGTTAGCTGTATTAGTTAGTTATTTTTTACCTAATCAAAATAACCTGACTGCAGTTTGATTGAGATTAATTGGAACGCACAATAAAAAAACATGATTTATGAGAATTGTTCAAAATGGAGTTACCTATTTTTGCAAATGAACTCTTCATATATATATATATATATATATATATATATATATATATATATATATATATATATATATATATATATATATATATATATATAAAATTATTACTGAAATATATAATTTAATTTACATGAAATATATTATATATATATATATATATATATATACACTTTTTAATAAAAAAACTATACTGAATTTACATAAAATTAAATTTTTACACACACACGTACACATATATACATATATATATATATATATATATATATATATATATACACATACTCCCTTTTAAATTTGGGGTGAAAAGTGATCTGTACATTTCAGACATGCTGAGTTTCACTCTGAAAGCAAAGCTACATTAGTGAAGCTGAGGGGAAGCGGTGGAATGTGGAAACACGAGTGCTCGGCCGCTGCTCGTCCCTCTGTGCTGGTGTTTGATTCCAGTAAAGGACACACAGTGTTTCAATGCGTCTGATCTGACAGTCAGACAAACAGTGTTGATCTGTTGCTCAGTGCGTGAGGCGCAGGTTGTAGAGCAGCTCTGCGGTCTGACACAGTGATTTGGGGTTTGCGCTGGAGAAATACTGACAGCAGAGCCAGTCCTCCAGCTCGGCGTTCCTCTCTGGCTCCAGCGAGCGCTCGGCGAACTTCATCATCAGCAGCGCGCGCTTCACATCCAGCCAGTTCAGCAGCCCGTCATGCCTCGGCTCCAGCCTCCGCCCACCTCCTGCACACACCCACGGCTGCTCCAGCCTCCGCCCATCTCCTGCACCACCTCCTCCACACACCCACGGCTGCTCCAGCCTCCGCCCATCTCCTCCTTCTCCTCCTCCACAGACCCACGGCTGCTCCAGCAGCTCCTGCCGAGGCCCCCACAGCAGCGCCTGCAGAGCAGGGGTGTAAAATACTTGAGTAATTTTACTTGAATACTGTACTTAAGTTCAAGCTGATGCTTGAGAGCAGCGCTCATCAGATGCTTTATTTGAAACCGCTTCACAAACAGTCTACATTTCTGTGTTGCAAACATTAAATTGTTGCAGCGGCCGCGATCAAAACGAGTAGCCTAATTAACCTTTGTAACTAATGATACACTTAAAAAAAAAAAGATTATGTTACATTATGCCAGTAGGTGGCACACAGTGACTGTTAAATGTATTTGATGCCTGAATCATTCATATTCTGAACGAAACAAGTCTTCATTTAATTTTTTTCAAATGATTGTTTACATAGGCTAGCCTAATTAATTACTTAATTTAATACATTTTTAAATAGATTCATTTATAACATTTTAGACATTTATATACATAGACTCATTTATAACATTAAATAAAATATTTAGTTAGAAACTCAAGTAAATTGCATTGTTTGGTTGTCTAATGTTTGTTTTCAGAACCGTGGGAGAGTCATGGCGTAAAAATACATAGTCTAACTAATACCATTAGTACTGTTTATATCCTATTATGTATGTTTATGAACAATGTATATATTATGTAGTTCGCCTTTCATAATAATGTGCTAGTTAGCCAGTTTCACGATGAATGCGGCTAAAGTTAAAAGTCTCTCAGAGAAAGAGAGGGGCGGGGTCAGCAGAGCTCATTAGCATTTAAAGGGACATGCACCGAAACGGCTCGCTGTGAACAGAGCTGTTTTTGAGGGTAAAAAGTGTGTTTTACACTACCATTGAGAAATTGACTATTGCATGTTATAGATTTTTCATTAAGACCCTAAAGAATCATACAACTTGTGGAAAATGGGCATCCGATGACCCCTTTAATGCCACAAAACAAGGCCCTAAGACTAAAATTGAAAATAGCTGATGAAATTAACACTACCTGCAGGATGCGCCGAGCGTCCTGGATGTGGATGCGGAGTCCGGGGTCGGGCTCCAGCAGCAGGTGCGCCAGTCTCTGCAGGCCAGGTGAGTAGATGGAGGCGGCGGGGATCGGTGGCAGCTCGTCGCATCTGTAGTCGCATTTGCCCGGCGTGGCTTCAAACGGGTTACGGCGGTGCAGGAGCTCGTAGATCAGGATGCCGGTTTGAAACTCATCAAATTTGCGGTACTGCGCAGCCGAGACGATCTCAGGCGCGAGCCGGGCGTGATCCCGCTTTAGAAATGAGTCGTCTGCATTGAGCCGTTTCAGCTTTGAAACCACAGAAAGAAATTACATTTTAGAACATATTCAAACAGAAAACAGCTATTTTATATAGTAAAAGTAATTCAAAATTGTACTGTTTTTGCTGTACTTTGGATCAAATAACTGCAGGCTTGGTGAGCAGAAGAGAGTTCTTTAAAAAACGTAAAAAAATCTTACTGTTCAAAAAATTTTGACTGGTAGAGTAAATTTGGAATAATTCAGATTTGTACATGTTTTTGAAAAAAGTCTTAAATTTCTTAATTTACAAGGCTGCATTTATTTGAACAAAAATACAGTAAATACTAGAGGTCGACCAATGTATCGGTTTTGCCAATTAATCGGCACTGATAGTTGATTGGCGGAACTATCAGTTATCTGGATAAAAGCGTCTGCTAAATTAATAAATGGATAAATGTAAATGTAATCTTCATGCCGATAGCTTTACCAGGTTGTGTCCGTTGCTGGAGCGGCTGAAGCTACGCTGTCATTATACATGAGAGTGAGTATACCTGCGAGTAAAGACCCAACATTGCACTTTTGCCCGGTGTGTGACTGCCATCTTATGTTATTTTGATTAGATAATCATCAAGTGTTCTAGAATATAAGCAGTTTAGAGTATACATACAATATCTTTATGTATGTCATTTCAATGCTATGGCCTTTGTGTAGATATTTAAAGATGGCCATCTTTAGTTATGAAATGGTAACACTTTACAATAAAGAGTCCATTTGTAACAGTAACTAATATTGATACAAGCTGTAGAATAGAAGTAGAGCTTACTGATGTATTTTTAAATTTGAAGTTGGTTTTGTTAACATTAATGAACTATGAACTAACTTTAATGATCAAAATATAATTAATATGAATACTTTTATTCATTTACAAAGTACGGTTCAGTACTTTTTTTTTTTGTTTAAATAGTAGAGCAGTATTTTAGTTTCTGTTCGGTATCATTTGAAAAACTATCGGTTGATTAATCGGTATCGGCCGGTGTGGTCCAACCTAGCTATCGGTATCGGTAAAAGCCACTATCGGTCGACCTCTAGTAAAAACAATAATATTATGAAATGTTATTAATAAGAATGATTCATAATAACCTGGTCTGCGTCGCGACGCTTGGCTTTGGCGAAGCTGCTGATGAGGAGGCGCGGGAGGCTGTGCTGCTGTGGATCTGGACGCTGCACCAGCAGCAGGTTCTCCATGCACAGATCTCGATGCGTGACGCCGTGTGCTTTCAGATGCTCCAGACCCGTGCACAGCTGCAGCAGCAGAAAACACACACGCCGCTCGTAAACCTCCGGCTGCGCGCGGTGGAACGACTCCCACTCGCGGACGAAATCCGCCACGCTGTGGTGCGGGACGTCCCGGGTGATCACCACCACCCGCTCCTGCTCGGCCGGACCGCTCTCCTCGCTGGGTAACATGCTCCGCGGCACGCAGGCGATGAAGTGACCGCAGTCCTGCTGCAGACTGAAGTGAGATGGGATGCTCTGCTGCACCGAAAGACCGTACAGATGAGCCTGGTTACTGTCCGGAGCCTGGCCTTTACAGATCTGACCAACACAGACACGCTATGATGTTAAATATCAATACACAACTTACACAATTTCCTTACCATAAATAAAATGTATATTTGGAATAATTAAGATTTTTTTTATATTTTTAAATAAAGCCTTTTATGTTCAGCAAGGCTGCCCTTATTTAATAATATTGTGAAATAATATTAATAACATTTATCTATAATTTAAAGCTTTTAATTATTATTGGTTATTATTACTGAAAACTGATTTTGCTGCATAATATTTTTGTGGAAATTATTTTTTCTGGATTCTTTAAAGAATAGAAAAAATTATGAAATTGAAATCTTTTGTAACATGATATTTCTTTACTGTCACTTTTAATCAATATAATGTCTATTCTAAATAAAAATATAAATTAATGTTTTAGCCCACACTTTTCTGAGGCAAGTCAAATAATGCAAAAAAATAAATACATAAAAAATAAAAAGGAATAAAAATAAATAATAATAAAAACATATTTAATTTAAAAAGTCAATTTGCCTAGGGTTGGTGGTGTTTATAATGAATGGCACTAGAATTTATATTGATTTATGCATTTTTCAATCCTGTATATAATATAATACAATACAATATACACACATATATATATATATATATTCTCTGACCTTGACGGCGTATGTGTTGCGAGTGTCTGACGCGCAGGAAGCTGAGTAATACACGGCGTCTCCGGACAGACAGCAGGGTTTGTTGCAGGTGAGTTTGAAGAGCGACCAGTTGCTCTCGTCGAATCTCAGTGTGTTCCTCTGGCCGCTGGTGAAATGCTCCTCACACTTGATCGCTAGCCGCCGCAGAGACTCGGCGTACAGGCCGCCCAGTTTGGAGTAGATGCCCTCACGGCTGTCCATGTTCCTGAGAAGTGTGTGCAGATGCAGTGTGTTGAGCTGCGGAGACGAGCAGGACGTCACGTTCCCCAGACGCGGGCGAGAGCGGGCGAGCGGTTTGACGCCCGAGTCGCTCGGAGCCGAGGTGGTGCGGTTCACCATCTTCTTCTGTGGTAACGGAGGTGGCTGGAGCTGATGGGCCAGGATGGTGCAGGGAAACATGTTGGGCTGCGGAGACGAAGGGGCGGAGCCAAGCGGGCTGCTGGGGAAAGGGGAGGGGCTGGAGCGGAGGGTGGAGTCTAGATCACATGACCAGAGGAAAAGAGAGAGGGTGAAGAAATAGTTAATTACTTTTAAAAAATTATATTAACTGAATTAAAAGTTGTTTAATGGCATAACTGGGCTTACATAATATTTATACAATACATAATATATACAACATTGACAAAGAAATGTACACAAAACAAGCAGTAGCGAAGAAAAAAAAAAAAAATTATATATATATATATATATATATATATATATATATATATATATATATATATATATATATATATATATATATATATATATATATATATATATATATATATATATATATATATATATATATATATATATATATATATAAAATACTGAAATGAAAGCAAGTTTGAAAGATCTGCTCTATATCAGACTCATAATCAGAGTTCAGTAGCAGTGAATCATATGATTGTTGATTCATTTCTAAATAATTCCTGTCAGACAATCAGGAGAATTAAAGTGTTCAGTGGAAATGAAAATGTTCCTCATTTCTGTTTCTGTATTCTAATACAACACACACACTTGCTTACACACACACACACACACACTCGCTCACACTCTTTCACACTTGCACTCTCATACTCTCACTTGCACGCACACACACACACACACACACACACACACTCGCGCTCTAACACTCACTCTTGCACTCTCATACTCTCACTCGCTCTCATACTCACTCACTCAATCACACACTCTTTGAGTAGCGCTTTGAGTATCCAGAAAAGCGCTATATAGATGTAACTAATTATTACTCACACTCACTCACACTCACTCACACTCTCTCACACTAGCACTCTTGTGTTCTTGCACTCACTCACACCTTCATACACTTACTCATGCACACACACACACAAACACACACACACTCCACCACCATGAATCTTTCATAGATCGTCAGATCCTGTGATGGTCAGTGGTTTGTGACGCGTTAATGAAGGCCTGCAGATGAAGATCAGTGACTTCATGAGGGAAACCGTCAGAAAACACCCTGTGATAAACACAAACCCTGATTTCCTCTATTTAACCCTCCATTATCTCTGTGCCCTGGTGAATTATGGGAACACACTACATACACCTACAGTACGACAGCCTATCACAGCCGTGAGCCTGAAGATCAGGAGGAAGAGCAGCATCTGATGTTCCCTTCTCATCACCGCTGATTATCAGGAAAGGAAGTTTCATTTACAATAACACAGTCTGTTTATAGACTTCAGTTCAGTTTCAAACCCTAGTGAACATCCCTCTGCTGCCTACACAGGAAGCTCCCTTCAGAGACAGCATCAAACTCAAATTAAACCACATGAGACTCATTCAAACTCTATTCTCAACCTAATGAAGAAATACACACAAACATGACATAACATAGTACATTTTTAATTAGACCTCATTTTTTCCCCTCAACTCCATCTGCTATCTAAGAGCCTGTTGCAATGCATTCTGGGACAGCTGTATTGATAAAGAATACAAGCATCAGCGTTTGGAAGAGCCTGTACATGACTTAAAATGATTTAAAACGAGACAAAACAACAACTAAAAACCAAGAATTAGCTTAAACTGTTTTTGTCTTTGGATTAAACAGGTTTTGTAAAAAAGCCTCATTTTAAAAGTATGATTTCAAGACCTGGAAAAGTTTTAAAATAACTATTTTTAAAGCTGAATAGGCGTTTAATAATGAATAATATTTTACTAATTATGCTAAGCTCTAAACATTTTTAATCAGGCAGAAATTGTGAGTAAAAAATATTTTAAAACCTTTTGTGTTTATCTGCTTTGTGTTTATTTGGGTAATACCCAATCTCAATTTTAAAATTTATTAAATAAAAAAATAAATAAAATATTAATAAAATAAAATAAATTAAAAATACAATTAATTGATTAAATAAAATATAAAAATTAATAAATAAAAAATAAAATAAATATATAAAACAAACAAATAAATGAACAGAGCGTCCGTGTGTAACTCACCGGTGTCGGAGAGCGCCTGCAGGCTGTCGCTGGATGCATTGGTGCAGCAGTTCAGTCCTCGCAGTGATTGGCTGAGATTCTCCACTGACCCCTGCTGACCAATGCGCTCCAGATCCATATTACTGCCACTCAGACGGTTACACACCCTGCAGACAACACAAACACACACATACAGTCATATATCACACAAACACACACAGGTTTGTACTCTTCAGCTGTTCAAACTCATGATATGAAGAGGTTTGTGGGAAAAACTGAACAGAAGTGAAGTGAATTCCCTCGCTGTGTCATTACATCATTATCTCTCTCTCTCTCTCGTATGTCATTTATGGTAAAGAGAAACTTCAGAATTGGTTCAATCAGGGCTCAAATCTCTCAAACAATGGATGTTCACATCTGAAAACCATGCTGGACACTAGAGCTGCTATACATGTGTTTTACATTATTATTAAAAAATATTACAAAAACAGAGAGAAAAGCTGTAAATCTGTATACTGAAATCCCAAGTGCATTAGAAAAGAAGCAGCATTTCAACCAATCAGGAAAAAACACACAAGTGCACATGAAAACTCAAGTACAGGAACACGATTGACTCCTGAACGCAGTGACAAACACATCAGTGATGCACAAAGTTTCGAGTCTCTGACCAATGAAGATCACAGACAGATGTCACACGTCTCCGTCTCCTTGGGTAAAAGCAGACCTGAGATCAGTCTCTCCGTCAAACACTCACACCTGATGATCTGATGATGATGAAGCACCGCAGCTTCCTCTGAACTAAACACACAGGTCAGATTCACACACACAGAAGTGAAGTGAACAAATGAAGGAAGCACATTTGAGCCTCAAACCACAGAGTTTCATGGGACTGAAGCCTGTTTTTCACACAACACACACACATTTATTTAAATGAGAACATACCATAAAGGTGTACTGCTTACATAAAGCCAATAATGATGACTAAAGACTTGAAACACCTGTCAGCCAATCAGAATGCGGCATTCAGCAGCGCTCTGATACAAAGTAACAAGATCAACAAACACACTCATGATTCTGTGCGGTGAGCCGCTCTATAAGTAGAACAGCAGCCCTTCCTCTCTGTGTGTGTGTGTGTGTGTGTCTGTGGGTGTGTGTGTGTGTGTGTGTGTGTCTGTGTCTATGGGTGTGTGTGTGTGTGTGTGTGTGTGTGTGTGTCTCTGTGTGTGTGTGTGTGTGTGTGTTTCCTGAGACTCTGAATCTATAAACTCCTGCCGTGTCTCTGGAGGACAAACATGAGCGTCTCCCTTACAGACAGGAGTGTGAAGTAACGAATTACAGATACTCACGTTAAAGTAATTAAGTCATTTTTATCAGTAATTGTACTTTTTTGAGTAATTTAAAAATTGTGTACTTTTACTTGAGTGTATTTTAAGTGATGTATCGGTACTTTTACTCTGCTATTTTCCTCCGTTTGTGGTCATTACATGCTTATTTTAATTTTTTTTTATCCATTAATGTGATTGGATAGAGAGAAGTCTCGTGACTTCCATCAAATCATATTGTGCATAGAAAACTTGAACCGCCTGCTGTGTATCATGGCATTCTTCAAGCATCAATTCAGTCACATCTTCCTCTAATATTTTAAGGTAAATTTGGGATTTCTGCTTACTAAATGATTTGCATATATGCTTGCCTATTAATATCTGTGTCAGCGCGTGATGTAATAAAACTGCAGCTCATTAATAAACTTTTTTTTATTTTTCTGATCCATTTTATACAACCCGCCTTCATTTAGCAAGTGCACTCGCGCATAAACAAGGTCAACACAAGGATTTTCAAGGTCAACACTTCTTGTTCCATTCAGTTGTGGATGCTGCTGATTCACAGAGACCGCTGCATTTGTGTTTTCTTTTAAAAAAAAAGTTTCCCCAGAAATACTTTGCTATTTAATGCATTTTTCCTTACAAATAGTTTTATCGACATAATTCCAGTAAATGTATATAAGGAATGAAATGATGCCATCCTTCTAGAACAATGTGCATTCATGTTAAAATTGTAACAAATTATCGTTTAGTTATTCTTATTTCTTTATTGCAAAACGCTAAAGCTGGTACGGTTTTAATCCATATCATGCTGTGTGATGCTGAACTATGAGTTTCTAATGGTGTTTGTATTTGCACTGTTCTAAACATTAATATTTAATGTGCAACAACAGCATGCTCTCAGTGGCTAAATCTATTTTTCAAACTTTATGATTTAAATGAGGATGATTGTACTGAGAATAACTTTCATCTTTTCTTCAGCTGAATACTGTTTCTGTGCTGTTTTGATGTGTTTTAAAGAGTTGGCAGTCAAAATTAAAACTGCTGGATGATAGATATTCTTCATTCTTTATGACAAACAAGATAATGTGAATTACAGAATGTACAACGTTTTTTAAAGGTATAAATTGAAGTGTACAGCGTTTATTATGAGGGAGTAGAATCCACAGCTCAGTACTCAATACTCAATACTCATGAGTACTTTTAAATAGGCTACTCTTTTACTCTTACTCAAGTAGTTTTTTTGGACAGTATTTTACTCACACTACCTTTTTTGGAAGGTAATGGTACTTTTACTTGAGTATATTTTTTCAGTACTCATTCCACCCCATAATATTTACTGTTATACTAAATATTGTATATTATGATAGGACAATATTTGTCTGAGATGCAAATATTTGAAAATCTGGAATCTGAGGGAGCAAAAAAATCTAAATATTGAGAAAATCTCCTTTAAAGTTGTTCAAATTAAGTTCTTAGCAATGCATATTACTAATCAAAAAAAAGTTTTACATTTACGCATTTAGCAGATGCTTTTATCCAAAGCGACTTACATTGCATTCAAGTTACAGTTTTTACATTTTTATCAGCTCTTGCAAGTTTTGATATATTTACAGTAGGAGATTTACTAAATATCTTCATGGAACATGATCTTAATATCCTAATGATTTTTGTCATAAATGAGAAATGTATAATTTTGATCCATACAATGTATTGTTGGCTATTGCTACAGATATACCGGTGTTACTCATGACTGCTTTTGTGCTCCAGGGACACATATTATTTTTAAAAATTATATATAGGAGTTTAAAAAAAAAGAGTTCTGTCCCTATAGAACAGTTCAGTCCAGGAAAGCTCATCTTTGGCTGATCTTGTATCATTGATTTGCATCTTTCCAGCGGATCTGGAACCTCAGTTTCCCTGATTTTCACGTGTTTCTGCGGATCTGAAGTGCATCGTACAGACACGCGCTCAAACACAGACATTTACACAAACACAGCGGCATGCAGCACATCGTGACCTTTCCACATGCTTAACACACACACACTACAGGACCTGAGTGAAACACATAGCCGTCTGTCACTCACCTCAGAACCAGCCGGACTGAAGGATCATCAGCGTCTGAGTGTGAATCACCGCGTCTATTTGAGTGTGTGTGTGTGTGTGTGTGTGTGTGTTCTGATCTGGTATCATCATCTCTGACCCGAGGCATGGAAACAAACACTCGAGGCACAGATCATCTGTTCCTCTGCTCCAGAAGCTTCTTCACCTCGAGCGAAGCTCAGAGGAACGACTGAGAAACATCAGAACATCTCAACACCTGCGCTTACAGACCACCATCACGCTTTAATATCCATAATCACCGCAGCTTATGCTTGTCCTGCTGGAAAAAGCAGATTTGTGAACCATCTGCTCCATAAATGATTCATTAGATGAGTTCATAACTTCACCCATTTACTCTCTCTGTTCCTCAACAATGGGTTAAAGCAGCGTCCCCAAACAGAGGTGATGAAAAGCTAATAATTAATCAAATCATAAAAAGATGATAAAATTTTTAATAAATATATTTAAATAAAAAAATCACAAACGAATAATAATGAAAATGGAAAATTTAAATATAATTAATTGTTTAAAAATTAATTATATTTATAATTTTATTTATTCATTATAAAAATTAAGTTTTACAATAAATTCAACTTAATAAAATAATGAAAATGTAAAAGTAAAAATGTTTATTTAAACTATAAAGTTTAAATAAAACTAAAATAATTCATTTAAAATAAATAAATGTTTAAAAAAATACAAATGAATAAATTAAAAACAAAAAAATACAATTAAGTCTAAATTTGAAAGCAAAGCACAAATTAATAAAATAATAAAAGCATACAATTAAAAAATAAATAAATAAAAGTTATTTGAAATTAAACCATCAAAATGAATAAGATACTAAAAATATAAAAAATTAAATAAATAAATGTTAAGATAAAAACAAACTGAGGCACTTCCTAAAAACCATTAAATATTTGTTGACCTGAATGTCATGTGACCACTGAACTACATCAGAGAATCGTTTGAATGTGCTGTTAAACTTAATATGAACTTCATGTTAATAATGTAAACAACTTCAGCTCAAAGGGGTTCAGCGGATGAAGCGTTTGAGAATCCCTGGATATTTACATCCGCACTGAAGATGAGATACACTCACAGCATGTAAAACAGACAGATTTGCATACTGCTTCTCTTTCAATAACGTGTTTCCAGGGCATTAAGGATTCGTCTGCCGACACTGGAGCACATTTAGTATTTGTTATGGAAACAGTGAGAACTTCTGTTTCTGACTCCACTGAAGCACAAACTAATCTCATGAAGAGCGTCAGCAGCCGGAGCAGACGAGTCTCTGCACGCTTCGACTGAGCACGGGTGTATCGCCTTACCGTACTACAGTATGCCAATAATAATAACCAGCTAATGACCAGGTTACCTGGACTCAACTAGTCTCTAAGGACGGGTCAGGATGATGGAGAAATATTATAAAATATTTGATATATTTTAGTATAACATTAAATATGATTAAAACATTATAAATATTTAATATTATATTAAATATTATAATACAATAACACAATACCAACATATAAATACATTAAAATATTTATTATATTTAATACTATACTGAATATTACAAAAATTAAACAAATCATTTAAAATATTTACATATTAAATGTTTAATATATTTAATAATATATTAATATTTTAATGCTATATTAAAATATTATATATATTTTACATTTATAAAAATCTAAAATATTGAATATATTTTAATATATTAATACTACAAAAAAAGTATAATGTTAAATACAATATTAAAACTTGATACATGTATTAAAACAAAAAAATTATTTAAACATTTTCCAGTATTAGCGTTTTATTTATTCAATTTAAATGGACATTTTCATAATTTCATCAACTCCTAAAAAAAACCGTTTGGAAAGCCTGCATTAATAAATTTTAAACCGACTGACTGGATTTTGAAAATATGTCATTTTGCACATCTAAAAAATAGGAGTATGTTTTACAAAAACAAAATATCGATAAAATATAATTTAATGTATTTATAGTTAAAATAGTTTCCACATTAGTTTTAGTTATTTTCAGTGCAGTCTCCTGTATCTGATGATGGTTCTTGGTTTGGTTCAGCTAGGAGCAACACTTTTAATAACCACAAACCGCAGCGATGAAGGTATAAACAGCAGATCGCGGCTGATGCTCAGATACGAGTGTTTATTGACTCCTCATCCGGAGCTCAGCAACAGACGATCTCAGCGCGCTTTATTTTGGTGATGTGACTCTGGGCCTGAGATGTTCCTGTGAGTCAGTCAAACATGAGAACAAATAAAAGCTCACGCTAATGGAAACAGAGCTGATCCAGAGTACGCTTCTATAAAGATGAAGCGCTTAACGTTTAATTTCAGCTCGGAACACGACCAGCTGCATCCTAACCCTTATATCACAAGGCATGCAGAACATTTTCTAAAACATGCATAGTTTTTTTCTGATTTTTTACACTTATTTTTAAGAGATACAACCATTTTTTAAAAACGTCATTGGGTCATTTTGACTCAGGTATGTATGGAACACCATTAGTGTCAAAAAAGTTTTTTATAAGATTATCTATGAAGGTATTATAGTGTCAAAAACTTTTGTAAAATATATTTATTTTCCCCATATCTCGCTCACTTTTGGACTGAATTTTTGGGACTGAAGTCTGTTGACGAACCATTGCAGCATAAATTTTTTTTATAATTTTTTCATCTGAAAATGTACGTTTATGCAAGTAAAATGCATTTATTTTGTTTGATTTAATTAAATTCTATTAATTCCAGTGTTGTTAACACTGGAAATTCAATAAATTCAATAATATATCCAAGTAAAATAATTTTTTATATATATATATATATATATTAGTTTTTTGGAGTGGTTCATGTGTACTTTGAAGTTTCAAAGAATTTCTTTTTTTAATTAATAAAAAGGGGTACATGCATTAACATGCAAAACGTTTATTTATATACTTTATTTTTTCACATTCGCTCACTAATGAGAAGTTGCTGATCAAATACAATGTTTTTAGCTGAAAAATATTAAGTTATGATTGTAAAATAACGATTCTTGTACGCAAAAACAGTGTACATGTTAGGAGGGTTAACAGCGTAAGCAGATAAAGTTCAATCAGACTGAAAGTGTTAAATGAACTAAAGGCCAACAGCAAAAAAACACAGATTCAGTGCTGGCAAGCCTTCTATTTACAGAAAACCCAAATCGCACATTAAACGTGGTTACAGCAGAATAAATGAATCGAATGGCGTTGATGAACAGGCGTCACATTCAGAGCGGCGTGAACAGATCTGCGCTTGATATCATCTCTATAATGGCTGAATGAAGGACTGATAAAACTCAGTGCAAACAAACAACAGAGAGACCAGCCTAAAACTCACGAGTCCAGACACAAACAACAATCACCTTCATTCAGAGAGAACCAGAGTGAAACACATGCACCAAAATAAACACTTCATCTCCGTAAACCACTGAGCTCAACGAATCACATCACCTTATTAAGATCAATTATGAGCCAATACAAGAAAGCAAAACCAAAGACACTGAATATCTCAATGAATCCATCACAATATGAAACTAGAGATCAGACTAATCAGTGACAAACTAACACCACAACTCATGACCAATACATTTTTAAATTCATTGAAACCTGGTTAGGAACACCAGACAGCTTCGCCTTCGTGCACTATTGGAAATTACTGGAAAGTGCTTTGTTGTTGAGAAAACAGGATCATGGAGTACATCAGGGGCTGGTGTCATAAAACAAGTTTACCAAATAAACCAGGCTTATTTCAGTTAGTTAATCTGACTTATTTTGAACCAAATCAACTGACAATAAATCAGACTAAGTGAAATAAACCTGGCTTATTTGGTAAACTAGTTTTATGAAACAGGCCCACGGTTTATTCTTGCCCATTTCTTGGGGAAACCTTATTAAAGCCAAAATGTATTGAAGATATTTAGTCAAAATCCAACAGTAGCGTCCAATTCATTTACAACCAACTATTGTTAGCCAGCGATTCTGAAGTTTCAGTCAAATAAATGCAGCGTAAAATACATACAACATGCATTAAATGGTTATTTACATACATAAATAAATAACTAATGCAAGAGAAAGGATTTGAGGAAAAAACTAATAAAACGTACCAATCACTACGTTTAAAGTTTCATCCTCCCGACTCAAAAACTGTGGTATTAAAACTATCTCCAAGTTTCCCAGTCGTAAATATGACTTGAGAGACAGCTCATGTCCAATTTCCACACATTATCTGCCACAGGTCTTTTTTTCTTACTAGCAATACTAAGAGCTTTTAAATTCATTGAAATGACCTGGTCAGGCAAACTATAAAAAACAACATATTTGGCTCTTTGCACTTACTTCATGCACTATTGGAAATTTCCTGATTCCCACTTCTGAAGTCATATTTACTGCATTCAAGTGATTTGTTGCTGGCAACAACAAAAATAATAGAGGATCCCAGATTAATTACTGCCAATTTCTTGGGGAAGCTACATTAAAGCCAAAATGCATTGAATATATTTAATCAAAATCCACCAGACTTTGAATAAAATGTAGCGTCCCATTCATTTACAACCAACTAGATGTTCAACCTGCAATTACGTATAAAGTTTAGTCTGGGGTATCATAATTATCTCCAGGTTTCCCAGTCGTAAATCCACCTTCAGAGCCAATTCGTGTCCAAACCCTAACCTTAACCCATGTCCAAATAAGACTAGGAAACTCATATTTACCATGTGAGGGCACCACAAATACGAAGACTAATCTGGCTCCATCAAAGATATCAATATCAATATCTTGGCAAACAGCATAAAATAAGGATGCATCTCTCACCGGTGGTGTTTTTTGGGAGGTGGCGGAGGCGGCGTGGGATCCCGGCTGGTGTTAGGGTCACTGGAGTGGATGAGAGGAGACGGGCTCAAGAGCATGATCTCTTTGGCTCTCCCCTCCTCTGCCAGCATTTGACTGGTGCTTTTGTTGGCGGTGCCTGGCATTGCACTGCTCTCGCTCGTCCATTCTCTGGAAAGAA
This sequence comes from Barbus barbus, assembly GCF_936440315.1. Lineage (NCBI taxonomy): Eukaryota > Metazoa > Chordata > Actinopteri > Cypriniformes > Cyprinidae > Barbus > Barbus barbus. The sequence goes on from NC_136714.1 coordinate 28,009,536, forward strand.
CAGCAGGAGCATTGATGGAGTCGCCCAGCCCACCACAAGAGCCTGATCTCTTGGACTCGACCTCCTCTTCTGCCTCGTCAATACATCCCTCCAGATTCCTGGCGCTGTTGACATGGTTTGGAGGAAGAACCACATGAAAGCTGAGCTCGGGTAACGGTAAGGAGAGACTGGAAGTACCAAGTCTTGGAGGACGGGCGTTGACCTTAGGAGGAACCGGAGGACTGGATTGAGGCTTGGGTTGGGTCGTTTTGGTGGAATCAGGAGCATTTGGCCAAGCGAACACCGGGCTTGATGGGTCTTTGGGCACGGTTGGGCTGAAGTGGGTCCATTGGGTGCTTACAGCCGAATCCGGGCTGCTCAGGTAAAACGTCCGGTTGTTTTCCTCAGTATGGGCAGCGACAACGGTAATAGTTGCTCTTTGATTATCGCTTACATTGACTTCGGTTTCAGACTCTGAGGATTGCGGAGCCTTCTCGTCGGATCGAGCATTGAGTCGTCTTTTCCTCTTGGTGCTCTCAGCATAGATCGGCTCGCTTTCCTCGAACCCGTTTGGTTGAACGCTTGAAGACTTCTGAGGACTCCGGAGTCCCACTAACGAATCCACGCTGCTTCGATTGGAGCACGAGTCTGATAGGCTTTCGTGGAAGGAGTCTGGAGTCATTGGAGATGGTGAACTACCTGGCGTCTCATTGGACGATCCATTAACCACATTCCCTGGTGCGGTTCTAGCTTGCCTTTCCTCTACGGATCCCCTTAGAGGACTCGTAACTCCATCCCTGTTTCCAGTCCCATTATAAAGACAAGAATCTCCACTGACGTAAGTGCTCTTGGTCATCGGTCTATAGGAGTCACTGTTCCCATTTGCTTTCAGACTGTGGGGAACGCAGCCATCTTCTTGACTCATAAATATATTGCTGACAATCATGCAGTCTTTGGATAATCCAGTGGGAGAACAAACATTTGGGGAGAACTTCTTCCCGGAGATGGTTTCTCTGAGAGATTTATTACATCCATTGCTATCGATGTACAGAGGAGCCAAATCCAGAGCTTTCTTCAGTCCTACAAAAGTCTTCTGGTTGTTCTAAGATACAGAAACAATCATAAGTCTAAGAAGAATTCAAACATTGGATCATTGTGTTTACAATAAAAACCTTATTATAAATACATACTCAACTTGCAATGTAAGAAACCCGCATTGAGATAAAATCAAAGCGTAAACAAACAAGCACACTGAATAAACAGGCAACATTTTACAGGCTTGTCAATGCAATAAATGCATTGCATAAACAATTATTCACACAGGTACAAATAACTAATCAATCATCTTATTTGACTCCACAGACACCTTTATGTGACTGTGTCCATGTGTTTGCTTTATAGTCTGTCATAGAAATGATTCAATGCCCTTGGCGGTGATCTAATTATCTTTGTTTAAACAGCCTAAATGTGTACATATCACTGCCTTCCTGTACAGTATGAATGGCAATCTGTTATCTTGGGTTCACAAAGACATTCCAGTCTCCACCCATGTACTGAAGAATGTTGACTAAACCCCACCCACATGAACCCACCTTAGAGATATCACTGCCTTAGAGAACACTGACACCATAACAAGAGCTTAAAGGAATAGTTCAGCCAAAAATGAAAATGTGTTCATTCTCAGGTCATCCATGATGCAGATGAGTTTGTTTCTTCATCAGGTTTGTAGAAATGTGTTTCAGCAATGGATGGTCTGCAGTGAATGGGTGCCGTCAGAATGAGAGTCCAAACAGCTGATAAAAACATCACAATAATCCACACCACTCCAGTCCATCAGTTAACATCTGGAGAAGACAAAAGAAAAAAAATCCATCAAGATGTTTTTTTAACTCCAATATGAATCTATAATCCATAATAACTCTTCCTCCAGTGAAAAAGTCCATCTGCTGTTGTCTCTCACATCAAAATCCACACAAATATTTGTTTAGAGCTGTTTTGTCTTAAACAGATTATGGACTATGTATTTTAGTTAAAAACGTCTTGATGCTGGATTAGTTTCAGTTTTTGTCTTCTCCAGATGTTAACTGATGGACTGGAGTGGTGTGGATTATTGTGATGTTTTTATCAGACTCTCATTCTGACGGCACCCATTCACTGCAGAGCATCCATTGCTGAGAATGGGTATTCCTTTAAGAGTTCATCCACTCAATGAATTCAGTGCATTCCTGGAGATACCTGTTCTGTATTCATGTTGATGTCCGTCTTGACCTCCATTGTGACGTCCATGTTCATCATGGTGGGTCTGACAGCGATGGTGGGTTTGCTATACGGAGAGGGAGACGTCACCCCATCCTCGTCTTCCCCGATCAGACTCGTTCGGACACAAGCGCTGCCCGCTGTGCCGGTCTGTCCGTGAGCGCTTCGTGGATGGAAGCAGTTCTTACAGAAGCCTGGTTTCCACACGTGCTCTGCAAACTCTCCACACGCAGACATTTTAACACAGACCTCGAGCTTCCGCCTGATCTACTCTACTCAAGCTGAGAACAGACGACGGTGTCTGGTCATAGTGTGTGGCACAGGAGATCAGCAGCCTGTAAACCTGAGAAAACAAGATACATTTTAGATGATTTTGAGTTATGCTGGTGTATGTGTTTGACAAGAAAAACCACATGCATTTGGAGAATTAGTCATATGTTAATGGCTATTAAAACAATCATCAAACACACAGAAACTCAAAGGTCTCCACAACAAACCACCAACATATAAGTTTGGTTTAACTGGGAGAAATACTGACAGAAATATTAGCAGTGAAATGAACTCCTCACGACTAATTATTAAGGCTGCAAAAAGGCAGAACATTTCTTTATGGGTTTTTGTGGAAACTTTCAGTGATTTTTGGGGTAATTTATCAGGATTTTTTGGAAACTTATCAGGATTTATTTTTGGAAATTTATCTGGATTTTTTTGGCAATTTATTAGGATTTTTTTTTTTACATTTCTGTGATTTTTGGAGAAATTTATCAGGATTTATTTTTGGTAATTTATCTGGATTTTTAAAAACACTTTCCGAGATTTTTGGGGAAACTTTTCAGGATTTATTTTTGGAAATTTATCAGAAGTTTTTTTTTTTACTTTCCGGGATTTTTGGGGAAATTTATCAGGATTGTTTGGAAATTTATCAGGATTTATTTTTGGAAACTTATCTGGATTTTTTTGGAAATTTATCAGGATTTATTTTTGGAAACATATCTGGATTTTTTTGGGAAATTTATTGGGATTTTTTTTTTTTTTTTCATTTCTGTTATTTTTGGGGAAATTTATCAGGATTTATTTTTGGTAATTTATCTGGATTTGAAAAAAAACTTTCTGTGATTTGTGGGGAAACTTTTCAGGATTTATTTTTGGAAATTTATCAGGATTTTTTTTTTACTTTCTGGGATTTTTGGGGAAACTTATCAGGATTTTTTTTGTAACTTTCCAGTATTTTTGTAAAGTTAGTACTTTTTGGAAACTTTCGGAGAGTTTCCAGAAATGTTCTGCCTCTTTGCAACCCTAATTATTATTACTTAATTAAAACATCATTTTAAGGAATATCACCCAATCAAGAGACTTTATTTAATTCAAACCTTACAGTTTTTTGCAATGTTTTATTGTGTATTTTCATATGATTACATTTAAAAAGATTGATTATACTGTTATAGTCGTATGAAGTAACTTGATTGCCACAGTTTTTGATTATAATTTTTTTATTCAGTCATAAACCACAAAATCCAGTAAAAAGAAAACAGAATTTGGAGAAAAAAAAAAAAAAGTATTTCATAGTACCCTAATATTGTCCTTTTTTTAAATAATCATTACATGGTAAAAGGTTTATGAAATCAATTGATCAGATATTTTTAATTGATAAAATATACAGTCCAGAAAAATGAAAATGTAAAACACTGAATTTGGGAAAAAATATATATATATATCAACATGCTGCAAAGGTTTTATTTAAAAAAACTTAAACGTTTGTACATTCCAAGTGTTTCTGACAGGGAAATGCACTTGTGTAGGAGACTTTAGCCTAAATAATCAGATGAAAGTACTTCACGCTTACTAGTGAAAAACAAAAGGTGCAAATCCGCTTCTCCAGTTCCTGGTCCCTCCCTTCATAGACAGCTTTCCTTTGGCAAGACTTACTCACCCACTTCATGAAACTCAACCAAACAAACTCATTGTGTCCAAACACGAGGACCAACCATCTATAAGTTCCTCAGCGCACCTATATCAGCAGAGCCGGACCAAACACTTAAAACAATGCTGTTCAGATTTGACATGTATTTGTATGTTGAAATGGTTTAGAGAGTGAATTAAAGCAGAGGATTTTCAGTCAAACAGCCATTGTGGCCAAATAGATTAACAGTTATAAATCCAAGAATTTAAAAACAAGTTAAATCTGTTTGAACACAAATAAACTGATCTTAATGCGATACGCTCCAAATCTGAGGTTCAAATCAGAGACGCTGAAACATTGCAAGATGTGAGACAAGAATCTTTGTAACTCCATGGCCAAATAAAGCAAATTAAATCATTTAAAATGTATGGTTAGGATCATGAGGAATATATAAGCCATATTTATACTGCCTCGTTTGGACTGTACCTCTAAAAAAATGTGTTATGGTCTTTAAATGCATGCAATTTAATTTGCTGCATATTTCCAACTTTAAACAAGTTGCATGGACCAAATCTGGATCTTTCCAAATCAAACATCCCTTAAAACATCAACCAGTAGCCGAAAAGATCCAGAAATAGTCCATGCAGCTTGTTTAAAGTTGGAAATATGCAGCAAATTATCATGCAAATATTTAATGACTGTAACACATTTGTTTAGTGGTTTTCACAGGACGGCACCAGATGGCGTCTGTTTTTGATTGAGAAATCTTTCAGATCATTAATTACCCACATGACTCATTTCTAGATTCTTAATTAAGAAATACGCTCTTTAAAAAAAAAAGCAGCAGCAGGTGCTGGAGTCTGAGAGCGGCTCGAGCAAGTTTCTAAACCACATTTGCAAATGTGTTGTTGCACAATGACTCAGTTTGATACAGGAATCTATTCGCAGAAGCAGTTGCTGTTATATTTAAAGGCACGGATGGTTAAAACAGGAAATAACGTTTTCAAATAACACGGCATACGTGAACCTGAGCAGCTGATGCACTACATTACTGTTCTTTCACACCCCACAGAAGTTTGCTAATTTTCACCATAAAATGTTTCTAAAATGTTATTAACAATATTTCTGCCTCATCATTTGATGCACATTGGATCGCAGTCAGAAGTTATTACAAACACTCAGTGGTGATTAATAGTAACATTTAAATACAAGTGCTGCATTAATCTCATTAAATATCATGTGTAGAAGCTAATTGCAGTTTTTTAGTAGCTAATCTAATTTCTCTGTTACGCATATACGATTATATTCCAGGATGTACTTTATCTAAACAAATCATATAAGTTCATAAGAAAATGTTTCGTTCTCTAAAAAGATTTTATACAAACAAAACGGGATCAGAGGGATGTTGGATCTACGAATTATTGGATTTCAAATCAGTAGGGGTTGAGCTGTTTTATGGATGGTAACTGTAATATAATTACTGAAATCTTATTAGTAATTAGCTACACTACTAGTTAAAAGTTATATCTGACCCTGCAGCACAAAAGCAGTCATGAGTAACACAGGTATATCTGTAGCAATAGACAACAATACATTGTATGGATCAAAATTATACATTTCTCTTTTATGACAAAAATCATTAGGATATTAAGATCATGTTCCATGAAGATATTTAGTAAATGTCCTACTGTAAATATATCAAAACTTAATTTTTGATTAGTAATATGCATTGCTAAGAACTTCATTTGAACAACTTTAAAGGAGATTTTGTCAATATTTAGATTTTTTTGCACCCTCAGATTCCAGATTTTCAAATATTGTCCGATCATAACAAACCATACATCAATGGAAAGATTATTTATCTTCAGATGATGCATAAATCTCAATTTTAAAAAAATTGACCCTTATGACTGGTTTTGTGTTCCAGTGTCACATATTATTACTAGTTACCGCCCATCACTGGTCTCAGGTAATAATTCATTTTACTTTGGCCAAAATGGAGAATGTGGCCATAAAGATGTTTTTTTTTCCATTTCTGACAGCACAGCAGCTCTGTCTGTGGCTCAGATATCTGAAATGCCTTCACCCGCTAGAGAGTGAAAACAAATCTGTGAGATTTCGCACCGTGGCTCGTGTCTGGCGGCCGAGAAGATGCGCTAGACGTTGTTATGGTGTGAAAGCTCACGGTGGTGCGAGTCTCCTCTTCACATTCCTCCCGTCAGAGAACGATCCGGCGCGACGGCCTTCCAGAGCGCTTTCTGAAGCCTGACATGGAAAGAACAGAAGAGCCTCTAATTTTGGTGGCCTGGGAAAGTGTAGTGGAGATGGACGAGGTCAACTGACCCTCAATCAATGGCTGATGAACCAGTGGCTCTGTTTTAGGGGCTCTGCATGTCGAAGACTATTTGGGTTTTAAAGACCGTAATACATAGAACCATTTTGGTTCCCCAAAGAACCTTTTTGCTTTACAAAAACAACTGAAATGCATTGGAAACGTTTCAAGGATGTTAAAGAGCATGTCAAAGATGACATGTGCATTTAAAGACTTAAAAACAAAGATTGTTTATTGGCATCAAATATTCTTTACACTTAGAAAAAACTATTATTTTGGAAAAGATGATGAAATATTCTCTTAAACTCTACATGGTCAAACAAATGGTGCTTATTTTTACGAATCGTGGTGAATATTTCATGAATTGTCTATATATTACTCATAAACCACTCCTTCATTTGGATTGAACCACCGTTTGTTTTACAGTCTTTAAATGCAAATATTTTTTTTGACATGTTACTTTAAAATCCATGAAACTTTTCCAATGCACAAAAACTTCACACTTAAAAAAAAAAAAAAGTTTTTTTGGGGAAAGATAATGTGTGTATTTTTATTCTCATCTTATTTTTTATTATCTGTGTTGTTGTCTCGGTGTACTGGAAGCTCATGACACTAAAACAAATTACTTTTATGTGCAAAAAACATACTTGGTAATAAAGCTCTTTCTGAATTCTGATGATGAAAAATTAAAGATACTGAAGTCTAATGACTTCTTAAACTTCACGGCCAACTAAAAAGCAAATTAAAATAATCTAAAATCACTTTAAAAATGGTACTTAATTTTATATTTGCTGTTAAATCATTCCATATATCACCCAAAAGCCATATTCACACACCTTCATATGGACACTTTAGTTTATGTTTTACAGTCTTTAAATACGATTAATTTTAACATGCACTCTTTATTGGCAACTTCGGTTCCATGAAGAACCTTTGACACCCATAAAACCTTTCCATTCCACAAAAGGTTCTTTAAAGCGAAAAAAAAAAGAAAGACCATTATTTTTAAGAGTGAAACTTTTCCAATGCACATTGGTTCTTCAGAGGGCAAAACGGTTCTTCTATGGCTCCTTTAGTGCAGATTCTGATAGGAACTTCATGATGGAAACTGCAGAAGCAGATCTTAATCTTCAAGAAGCTTCTTGACGTTTATGAGCAAGTGAGGACAGATAAATAATGGCCCGCAGGTTGAAGTGTCGCCGGCCGTTCTGTGTTTGCTCAGTTGAGCCATTAGACTCGCTGGCAACAAGTTTGACAAGTCAAAACCCAAGACACAACAGGAGAAGCAGAAGCTCTTTGTTCCTGCAGCAGCTGAAAACATTTGAGCACTTGTGAACAATGAATGTTTTGCCTTCAGACATTGCTCAGGGGGAAGGGTGCTTCTGCTGAGAGCGTTAAACCCTCGAGTGTCAAACACCAAATCTTTACCTGCAACCTATGAGACGCCTGCATCTACCGTGCAATCAGACTTAAACATGGTCAAATGTGTTTAAATACACTCTTACTGCCCATCAAACCAGCCAAAATATGGAATAAACCAACATGCAACATGCATTCCACAAATTCCATATGAATCCACCAATTAGACATTTCACTTCCTTAAAGAAGCCGTGTGAACCATATCGATTCAAAACTAAAAGACT
>NC_136714.1:28022645-28240145 GCF_936440315.1 Barbus barbus
CCCTGTTTAATACTGTAAAGCTGCTTTGACACAATCTGCATTGTAAAAAGCATTATATAAATAATGGTGACTTGACTTGACACACTCTCACACACTCTCTCTCTCTCACACACACTCACACACACACACACACACACACACCCGTGATCCCGTCAGACGCTGCTCTTTCTCTGGAGGTGTGTGTTGGCTGCTGTGGGAACCGCTCTGAGAGTCTGAGGTCTTTTGTTTGGTGAATCATGTTGTCTGCAGGCTGTGGTGAATCCAGAGAAACGCTGCAGGGTCTCAGGTGTCTGGACACAGAATACAGTCTCATTGTGAGTATTATAGAGTGTGTGTGTGTGTGTGTATCCGTTACGCCATATGGACACTGTATGGAGGAAAACACAGTATCTAACATCACACTGAAATAAACTCACACTCCTAAAAATAAGAGTTCTTTACTGGCATTGACAGTTCCATGAAGAACTTTTAACATCCATTGGTTCTTTGAAGTGAAAAAAGCTTCTTTATGAAAATGTTATTCACAGTAAGAAATAAAATGGTTCTGTTAAACTGTTCAGTGAAAGGTTCTTTGAGGAATCAAAAATGGTTAAATGGCAAAAACTGTAAGTTCATAACAGTCAGCCATTTCTTATTTTTTCTTTTGTGTTCATGTTCTTTGGTACTTTATGACATCAAATACAATAATGTTTCTGTCTGTCTCTGCATGAAGAGTGTTAATAATTAAACACTTAGGCAGTGACTCGCTCACTCTCACACACACACACACACACACACACACACTCTCACACACACATAATGCTGAATCTCTGATTATTCGTGTGCAGATCATCATCTCGTTCTGCGGCTGACTGAGGCTCTCAGGATGTGACGGTGTTTGTTTAATTCATGATGTTTTGCTGAACTGTGTGTGTGAGAAACATGACAGCCGTCTGGAGGAGCGCAAACGTTTGCTTTTAATGTTTCTGAAAGAGTCTCTTCTGCTCACCAAGGCTGCAGTTATTTGATCAAAAATACAGTACAAATTGTGAAATATTATTATAATTTAAATCAGCTGTTTTCTATGTGAATATGTGTTAAACTGTAATTTATTTCTGTGATCTGCAGCTGTATTTTCAGCATCATTACTCCAGTCTTCAGTGTCACATGATCTTCAGAAATCATAATAATATACTGATTTACTGATCAACAAACATTTCTGATTATTATCAATGTTGAACACAGTTGTGCTGCACAATATTTTTGTGGAAACCGTGATACATTTTATTTTTCAGGATTCACAGATGAATAGAAAGTTCACAAGAACAGCATTTATTTGAAATAGAAAACTTTTTAACATTATAAATATTTTTACTGCCACTTTTGATCAATTTAATGCATCCTTGACAAATAAAAGTATTAATTACGTAAAAAAAAAATCTTACTGACCACAAATCTTTGAACCATAGTGTAGCTAGATAAACATGCCTATGTGTGTGTGTGTGAGTGTGTGTGTGTGTGTGTGTGTGTGTAAGGTGAGGCTCTTCAGTTTTGTCTCCTGCATTCCAAACTCCGCCCACCCTGAACTATAAACAGTGTTGCCGTGGTACCACACTGACCCTTGGCCACGCCCACCACTCCTGCTGAGCACATGCTGTGTGTGTGTGTGTGTGTGTGTGTGTGTGTGAAATGTTTCTCTACAGAGACACAGCTGATTCCTCAGTGCTGGTTAATGACTTTAAGTGGGTAATTGTAGATTAAAAACCCCTCAAGTGTGTGTGTGTGTGTGTGTGTGTTTCAGGATTTAAGGATCTGTTTTGTCAATCAGCAGAAACAAACAGCAGAAGTGAGTGAGCTCAGATCTCCAGCGAATGGAGGAAGTACTTTAAGCAGTTTGATGTTCCTAGAACAGAAAACAATAGAATACAGGAACCCTGCTGAAATCATTTAAATAAATAAATGCTGTTCTTTTGAACTTTCTTTCATCTGTGAAACCGGAAAAATAAAATGTATCACGGTTTCCAAAAAAATATTGTGCAGCACAACTGTGTTCAACATTGATAATAATCAGAAATGTTTGTTGATCAGTAAATCAGTATATTATTATGATTTCTGAAGATCATGTGACACTGAAGACTGGAGCAATGATGCTGAAAATACAGCTGCAGATCACAGAAATACATTACAGTTTAACACATATTCACATAGAAAACAGCTGTTTTACATTACAATAATATTTCACAATTTGTACTGTATTTTTTATCAAATAAATGCAGTCTTAATGAGCAGAAGAGACTTTTTTTTCAGAAATATTAAAAACTTGTCTGATTTCTCTTGCTTCTGGGGATGATTTTGTCCCTGAAGCATCGTTAAGCATCGTTACTGTGATGCGTCAGTGTTCCTGCGGCACGCTGTGACACGCTTCTCTCTCTCTGGCATGATGATTATGAAATTATGTCCATTCACTGGATGTTTGGGTGGATTATAAGAGTGATTTACAGCATAAGAATAAGATCAACGTGTTCCGTCTCACCGCATCACACAACTATGCACACAAGATCCCACTGTGTGGACAATATTACAACACATGCTGCGTATGAAAATACATGCATGAGGGTTTAAACAGAGTACATCATCACTGATGTTAATGTGCATAACTGAATCTATGCTTTCCATAAATATCACTTATATTACAGGTTTTTACAATCACTTTGCTACTATTTTCAGAACCTTGATGTCATTTGTCAAAACTCTAACCCATTTCTCAGTTGCTTGGATACAATACACATAAAACTTAGATCATTTGTTCATTCAACAGAAATCACCTGTTCAATATGACACAACTTCACATCAAAGTACTACTATTTCAAAAGGCAATTCACACATTACATTTCATTTCGAAGGTTTTTCCCAGATGTTTGGCTAATGAAAACATCCATTGTGATGTAGAAGAGAACCTGTGGCCAAATCCACAACACAGAGTTGATGACAATGTAGAAGTACAGTAATCACTCCTGTTTTGTTTCTTACAGTATAAGCAAGTTGAGGAACACTGCATTTGATGTTTTACAGTACTGTCTTTTCTTTTATTTCATAGCTAATTACTGTATTTTTGCTTTGATTCAAATAAACCTATGTTGTGATTGTACTGTAGTGTTTTGCATCAATATCTTACAAACTTTGTTCAATGATTCCACTGTGTCTGTAGTATTCTCTCTACTACTGCAGTACCTTTACAGATGTATTTACTGTACATGTACCATAATGAAACCTGTATCACCTATTTTGTTCTACAATATTTAATGACTGTACGAACAATGACACAGTGGAACTATCGGTTGTGTGTGGGTGATCTATAGTTATATTTCAATGGTATTTCACAGTAATTTAGTTTTTTGAGCCAATGATTGTGCAAGATTTCTTTAAAGATGTGAATGCACAATGCAATGTTTGAACATTAGACAGCCTGTGTTACAAGAGATAACCGTTTTGTGTCTAGAGTTGTGAAAAATGACATCAAGGTTCTGAAAATAGTAGCAAAGTGATTGTAAAAAACTGTACTACACCAACAGCCCAAACAGTCCTAATTTAAGCAGCTATGCCATTGTTAGGGTGTTCTGAGTGAACAAAAAAAACACTTCGTTTCATCTAAACACCAAATTGAGAAACTAACGGAATGCATAGTCGATATAAAAAACTGGATGATGAGTAACTTCTTACTGCTAAATTCTGAAAAAAACAGAGGTGTTATCAGACCTAAAAACCCCACATGTGTATACATTTATACATTTCTGTATTCTCATTTAGTTTTAAAATTATATATTGTTTAGACAGAGTCTTTAAACAGGGTTGAAACTAAAACTAAAACAAAATAATATATTAAATGTGTATATATATATATGTGTGTGTGTGTGTTACTTGAAATAATTAATGTTAACTTTACTTTAACTTGAAGTACTAAAATAACTATAAATAACTGAAATAAAAAATAAAAATTAAATAGACATAAAACTATTACAAATGACAAAAACAGCTAAATTATAAAATCGTTCATTTAAAAATATATAAATATTCAAAATATTAACAAAAATGATAACACTGGCTTTAAATAAGCCTTTACAGATTTTCCTTCTCTTCTTGCACTTTATATAAATGGTTTTCTTGTTGTTTTTATTGTATATATTTTATATTGTGCAAAATCAAACTTTAAAATAAAGGATTAGAACAGTCTTCTGACGTCTGAACTGATGTTTTGATGCTCTTTTGTTTCATGATCAGTGAAAAACGATGAGAAATTCAAGAAAGAAAATAATATTTCCATCATCAGTTTTACAGATGCATGTAAGAACTGGACTGTTGTACATACAGCTCAGGAATTCAGATGACGTACAGTCAGAAAGCATGTTTATACAGTCAGTGTGTGTGTGTGTGTGTAATATTTGTTCTGTCAGTTTCATACCTGCAGGCCAACAAAACCCTCCTGATAGTGAAAAACAGCAGCTGATTAGTCTGTAATCTACATTAATGACTCGCATTACTCACTAATAAACTCATTTGTAATCATGACATTCGTCTATAATTACAGTTGCATAATCTTCACGTTTGAGTTTAACATTGCATGCCTAGTAAACTACTGTTGAAGCTTTTATTCATATTTTCAAGTGTTTTCATTTTAATTTCAGTTGAAGTTTTAGTAATTGTTTGTGTTTTTGTCATTTTTAGCATTAATTATATTTCAGTTTTAGTTATATTTAGTGCTGTCAAACGATTAATCGCAATTAATCGCATCTAAAATAAAAGTTTTTGTTTACATAATATATGTGTAACGCGGCGAACGAGACGTGAGACGTGCGGATCCAAGTGCAAGCTTTTATTTATAAATGTAGTCAATAAACAGGCAGGGTCAAACAACGGCAAACAGGTATGGTACAGGCAAGACACAGAGCAATCCTAGGGCTGGCGAGAGTCGACGATCAGCGAACAATATCCAACAGGGCAAGGCAGAGAGATAATCCAGGTATACGAGCAGTAGTCCAAGAGAGGTGCAAACAGAGTCCAAACGGCAAGGCAAAGGGGTAAATCCAGGAAACACAGATTTACCCCTTCAAAACACGAAGAATCAAAACACTAGAAAAACACACAAGGCAAGACTATGGGTCCGTAGTGGGTTCCGTATCGCAGCTAAAACTAGGAGAGTTATAAATGCAGAACAATACTGGAACTAAACAGAAAAACACAGACTGGCTCGGTAAGGCAGCTAACACTAGAGGAGTGATAAACGCAATACAATACTCGGCAGAGGGGAAGAGGGAGTCCATGGTTTATGTAGGGTGTGTGATCAGTGCAATCAGCTGTGTGTCGTCAGTGCAATGGATGATGGGAATTGTAGTCTGAGGTGGCGTGCAACAGTTAGTGTGGTGCAAGAGTCCCTGTGGTGAGCGAGTGACCTCTGGTGGTGAGACATGTGTACTGTCTATATTTATTATGTACAGTGCCCTCCACTAATATCGGCACCCTTGGTAAATCCGAGCAAAGGTGGCTGTGAAAATAAATCTGCATTGTTTATCCTTTTGATCTTTCACTCAAAAAATTCACAAAATTCTAACCTATCATTGAAGTAAAACAATTGAAAGTGGGGGGAAAATCTCATGATGAAATAAATGTTTTTCTCCAATGAATGTTGGCCACAATTATTGGCACCCCTAGAAATTCTTACGAGTAAAATATCTCTGAAGTATATTCCCATTCATATTTACAATTTTGTAGCACACCAGGGTGATTATGAACATGAAATTATCCAGCCATGACTTCCTGTTCAACAGAAATATAAATATGAAGGCCAAACACAAAGGCCAAATTCCCTTAATCAGCCATCACAAGGAGTAACCTAAGAATATACTTCTGATGTGCAGAACAAGATAATTGAGCTTCACAAATTAGTGAAGTGGCTCTAAGAAAAGAGTTAAAGCAGTGAAAATTCCCATTTCCACCATCAGGGTAATTACTAAGAATTTCCAATCAACTAAAAATGTTAAAAATCTGCCTGGAAGAGGACGTGTGTCTATATTGTCCTAATGCACAGTGACAAGGAGAGTTTGAGTGGCTAAAGACTCTTTGTAGAGTTTAGTTGAGTCTTGGGGTCAGAAACCTAAAACAAATATATTCAGTTGTCAGACACGACTGGAACTTCAAATGGCACTGGCTTCTATGGTCAGGTGTAACTAAAAAAAGAGCTTTTTGGCAGCAAACCCATGAGTTTAGTACAAACAGGGATAAATAAGTACCCCATGTCCACGGTTAAATATAATGCTGGATCTTTAATGTAGTAGTAGTAGTAGACAACTTTATTATCCCCGTGGGGCAGTTGGGTTTGCAGCACAGTCGCATAGGCACTTTATGACAGGACATCAAACATATGACAACAAACAATTAATCCATACATCAGACACAGACAGACATAACATAAAGAACATGCATCACACCCTACATTACACTATACAGCCAGCTGGACATCTAGCTTATTGACTGATTTAAAGCTTTTATGGCTTGTGGTATAAAAGAGAATTTAGATCTGTTCTTAGTCAGGAAGGGTAGACTAAAACGACGCCCAGATGGCAGTAATTCAAAGTGAGATGCTAGAGGATGAGTATAGTCACATATAATGTTATTTGCCTTTTTCACCAGTCTATCTTTATAAATGTGTTCCATGCTTGGTAGCGTTATCCCAAGTAATTTGCTGGCAGTTGTAACTGTTTTTCTGATTGTCTCTGATGTTGTGGCCTGTTTTTCTGCCAGAGGTCCTGAACATCTTGTTTAGACACATGGCTTCATGGATTCTATCAAATACCAACAAATAAAACATTTAAACCTGACTGCCTCTGTTAGAAATCTTATAATGGGCCGTGTCTGGATCTTCCACCAGGACAACAATCCAAAAACAAACATCAAAATAAACACAAAAAGGGGTCACTGAGCACAAAATGAATCTTTTACCATGACTGTCCCTGTCCTCCGACCTGAACCCTACAGAAAATGAGTGGAGTGAACGGAAGAGAAGAAAATGGTCTGATCTCTTATCAGGTGTTCTCCAAACTCTGTGGGCATTATAGGAGAAAACTCAGAGCTGTTATCTCGGGAAAAGGACGTTGCAATAATTGGGTCCCAATATGAACTAGAGAAAGCATTTAGTTCACAATGAGATTTCCCCCCACTTTCAATTGTTTAATGATAGGTTGACATTTTTTGATTTTTTGGAATGAAACATAAAAAGGATAAATAATGCAGATTTATTTTCATAGCCGTCTTTGCTCATATTTACCAAGTGGATTATATTAGTGGAGGGCACACATGCATGTATTATTTCAGAAAAAATATGTTTATTTATATGTATTTATAATATAAATTATATGCATATAAATATATACACATGTAAATATTTTCAAAATATATACTGTATGTGTGTGTATTTATATATATACATATTAAATATACACAGAACACACACATATATTATTCAAACAAAAACTTTTATTTTGGATTTGATTAATCATTTGACAGCACTAATTTTTATTTTATTACATCAACTTGTTGAAAAAATGAGAAAAGTTGTTTTGACAATAAGCTGAAATAAAATAAGTTGAATATATAAAATAACTAAATTTACCCAGTTAGGCTATTAGAGTCACTGAACTAAACTGAACTATATAGTGATCTCTATACCACACCGTCATAACAGATATAATGATCTATATATCTGATTGCTTATTTCTTCATCTCTCAATCAGCATTGCATTGCATTATATGTTTGGATCATTTCAATCTCATCTTAAGACATATTATTGGAGATATAGAGCAATTACTGATATTTAGATCATTTTATGTCAGCATCTGCTCTACTGTTATAAAGATCATTGATGTTTTTGCTCAGTTTGAGTCTCTGAATAAAACTGAGCTTCATATTCTCACTGCTTCAGACTAGATGAGCCTTAAAAGCCTGATGGAGAAAATGTTACACTCCAAAAAACCCCCACAAAACCACACTGCTTCTGCTTTAGTCGTGTTGAAGGTCACCGCTTTAGACGCTAAAGAGAGGAAGGATAAGAAAAGGCCTCTCTGGACACAGAACAATGAGAAGCCACTTCCTGTCTTTCATCTGCTACTTCCTGATTAAGGAACGCACGGCAAAGACAAAGATCTGCGTAGATACCAGAGATCAGATTGGCATTGTGCATCTATGATGCAGACGTTCCCTCTAAAAGAACGGTAAAGACTGTGAAAATGCTACAGTAAAAACCTGTTAAATGGTTAACGGTAAGTTCCCCTGCTATATACGGTGAAAAACTGTATTGGACATTACATGTAATTTACATCTAAACATTTAAAGTACATGTAAAACCGTTTTTAGAAGTGAAAAAGAACGTATAATTTACAGTGAATAACAGTAAATTGACATTCCCAGAATTCCCTGCATTACATTTCAAATTTTATGTTTTTTTGTTGCTGTTGTTGAAATAACTATGTTTCTACTTAGTTTCTAATCAGTTATGTTCATTAGGGTTGTATGTTACACCTAATGTTGTGAAATTAAAGTTCATTGCATTATTTAAGTTTCACGTGGGTTACCATGATGGTGATTAGTGCTTTGTGTGAATGACGCTGTGCACCTTCTATATATGTTAATATTTAAAAGCTGGTTGTGATGGGCTTTGGTTCATCATGTGACTCTCTCATCAACACCTGATTTTGACGGCTATCAATGCATTACAAAGATACAAAACAGATTTCAGTACTTCAACAGGTTGATATATTTACATTATATCAGTTAATTATGAATTTAACTGTAAATTTAAGTTAAAACCGTAAAACCTAAAACGCCGCTACCGTATTTTTTATGGTCAAATTCTGGCAACAACAGCTGCCGTTTTTTTACCGTAAATTTTACAGAATTTGTTTAACAGTGTATGATCCAGACAGCCTGATTTAGGACACGATTCTGTGTAAAGCGCATGATGGAATTTCTCAGAAGTGTGTAATAATTCATGTAGGAGAAGCAGAGGGTGTTTATACTGAGCAAAGACAGGCGGACAGAGACGGAGAGGGCAAGAGAAGAGGTTATCAGAAACACAGACGATTCATGACTGCATTCGCTGTACGTTTGGACTGGAATCTGCTCCTACAGAACACCAGCATGAGATTCTGTGCTTTCTTTGATCAATTCCACCTTTACAGAGACTGGAAACAGCAGTATTTTGTGTCCTTGAGCAGAGGTTTACAGTGTTTGATGCTAACAACCCCCAAATATGATGATTCCCTTGTGGAAAAAAAAGCCTTGTTAAAACTAAAACTAAATCTAAAATAATATCAATAAAATAATTAATAATAATACATAAAAATAATAATGACAACTAAAATAATTGAAATACTCATAAATCCAAGGAACTCGAGTAGTGTGAAAAAATTAAAAAGCCTTTATTCACATGGCTATTAAAATTTAAAAACAACACATTGGCGTTGTGGCCTATGAATAAGTAAAAAAAATAATAATAATAATTATTATTATTTTCAAAATTAAGTAAATGGCTTTTACATTGTCAAATCATTATATTATTATAAAAACAAATTATTAAAATGTTTAAACATATGGAAAATAATTACTTTTTATTATGCTGACAGCCTTGAACTTTTATAAACACCTTTTTTTCATTATTATTAATTTGGATTTTTATTTTAGAAAAAATATTCAGAAAATCATGAGAAAAAAAAAAAGATTAATAATTGCAATTAATTTCTTGATTTTCAACTAGTTTTAGAAAGTGTGAGGGTTATTATCAATAACTAAAACTAAAAACATAAAAATGTCATTACTTAAACTAAAATTGAAAATTAAATATTTTTTATTTTAATTATTAAACAAATTGAAATTAAATATTTAAAAACACATATTTTAGCTAGTAGCCAGGGTAACATTTCTCATTTCCATATAGTTTAAGTTGAAGTGCTAAAATAAGTAAAACTAAATAAACTAAAAATAAAATCTATGTAACTAATAAAAATGACAAAAACATGAACACGGTTATTAAAACTTTAATTAAAATTAAAATGAAAACAAAAAATATAAAAATATCTCATTCAAAATATTAACCAAAACTATAATACTATATCAATGTTTTTCAAAATATCACTGATGGAGCATAAAAAAATAATGAATTTGTTTAATATCTTCAGCGCACTCCTTAAATCTTTTCAAAGATGCCCTTTATGGATGCCAGACCTCAGTTTGCCAAACTGTTCTAGAGTCTAAAATATTCAAACCTTCAGAACGAGAGAAATTACTCCCATGTTTTCCTTACAACGGGAGAACTGTAAAACTATCAAAATAACAGCATCTTCCTGTTGTGTGAGGAAGCAGGTGTGTTTCTGGAATAGAAACAGTGACATCATCCAGCAGGAATCCAGTGTTGCCATGGAGATGAGAATTCCAAACATCACCATGACATCAAAGCTCCGGAATTCCTGGAAAAATCAAGTCAAGACACATTTATTCTATACAGATTTATCAAGTACAAATTAATTTGAGCTGATTCATAGAGATAAACACGAAAATAGTGTTAATGTTATAAAATCCATCAATTATGAATGATTATCTACAAAAGATAATAGTTTCGATATTTATTTATTCTGAAACTGAAACTCATTTTATTTCAGATGCATTTCTCATTTTTATTTAGTTTATCTTGATGAAATAAAAATAAACTAAAACTGTAAAAAATCATTTTCTTCCTTTTGTCTTGTTTTCTAGTTTAAATATCTAAGAATTCTTGAATCAAGATGCATTTACTTCACAGGTCAAAGGACTTTTGATATTATGTCTTGTTTTCGGAATAAAATGACCCAAATTGGGTTTATTCTCATGTTTAAATTACCCAATAGTGTTAATTCTTGCTTAAAACAAGCAAAAATATCTTCAAAGGCTAAACAAGATTATTTTTAATGACAAAACACTACAAAATTACTGAAATTAAAAGGGAAAAAAAATCTAAATATTAATAAAAACTATAATAGTTTCCAATACTAAATATAACCTAAGTATACTAAATATGATACTAAAATAATCCTGATTTAATTGTTTGCTTTTTATAACAGGAATGAACCATAATAATCTCTGACACATCCCTATGAAATAAAAGCATGATGAGGTGATGAGTTAATGTTTTGATGGGAATAAAGATCAGCTTTGATGTTGTTCGTCTGTCTGCATCATCAAACACATGCGTCCTTCTTGAGAACCCATCAGATTCTTTCATGAACTTGACCTTTGACCCCATATTTTGCATCGGTCACCTGTCTGTCTGTGTTTGGTGAAGCGTAACCCTCTTTGAGTTTCACAAACGAGCTCGTCTCCAGATGTTCCTAAAGCTTCTCCTCATCGCTGAGATATCGCTCCCATCTGAGAACATCAGAGCTTCAGATCCTGAAATATACATCACACATCAGAGCTCGGCGCTCATCTATAAATCACAGCTTGCTTCAGTGAGACGAGACGAGCAGAACTCAGTCTTGGATGATAAAAACCTTACAGGATTAATTAAGGAAACTGAAATCCTGGAATCCTGAAAGAACCTCCAGTATGACACAAGATCCTGTTTTAAATAGCCATATATGAAGTAATTATACTTCCTTCCGTTCAATTTAAAATCAGGAACTGAAACAGAATTTGAAAGTTGCTCTCAATCCAAATGACGCATGACTCGCAAACATTGCAGAAAATGATTTTGTAACAGGATTTTTGTCTTGTTTTCCATTGCAAATATAAAAACTACTGGAGAAGTAGAAACAAGGAAAATTACTTAAGACGTTAAATTTCGGAAAAATATCTGCCAGTGGGGTCAGAAGAATAAGCATTTTCTGAGTTCATTTGCAAAAACAGATAACTCTTTTTTTATCCTGCATTCCAATTAATATAAATCAAACTACAGTTGAGTTGCTTGAATAATAATAACTAAAAAATACAGTTAACTAACACAATAAAAACATGAGAACGATAAAAAACATGATTTATGAAAATTAATAAAAAGGAGTTATCTGTTTTTGCAAATAATCTAGTGCTATCAAACGATTAATCGTGATTAATCGCATCCAAAATAAAAGTTTTTGGTTTGCATAATATGTGTGTGTACTTATTATGTATATATGAATACACACACTTACAGTATATATTTGGAAAATATTTACATCTATATTTATAGTCATATAATTTCTATTATAAATAAACATATTTAATATAAATACAAATAACATATTTTTCTGTACATGCATGTGTGTATTTATATATACATAATTAATATACACAGTACACACACAGATATTATGTAAACAAAAACTTTTATTTTGGATGCCATTAATCGTTTTATGCTTAGTTTTAAGCATAAACGCACTCATTTTGATGCATTTTTCAGACTTAATATCTGAAGTCAGTTTGCATCTCCAGTAAATGTATCTTGATTTAAGGATGTTTTGAATTATTTGCACTGAAAACCAAGACAGAAACGCTGAGGAAGAGCATGATTTTTTGATGCCGTCTGTATTTTGATCTGATTCAGCGCTCTGTTGCTCTAGTTTTCAGAGCTGTAACTGCTTTCTGACGCTGTAAGAGACGAAGCTGTGTCGTTTTGATCCACTTCAGGAAGGACAACAGGCTCAAACCTGCTGCTTAACCACAACAAGAAACCGGATGTCTGCGTTTATGCAGAGACGGAGGTGAGATCTGCTCTGTGTTATACAGCTCCCTGTCAAAACACGCAGGTGACCTGGAGAATCATGCACATTCTGTGCTTTTATATCACTTGACCATGTTTTACAGCAGGAGCCTGCTCCTGATGAGCCACAATCCTGAAGAATTTAACTCCAACCTGCTTCATCACAACTCAACGTCTGCACTAACAATGAGAGTCTATGGAGAAAGAACAAATGTTACAATACACAGATTCTAAAGTTACTGAAACCGTTACATTTTATCAAAGCTGTAACCACACTGGAGAAAATATTGCATGCATATTGCATTACATATTACACTAATTGCAAGTAACACATTGAATTAAATGAGAAATATTTCTTTATTTTCTGTCAGAATTAGGGAAAACATTTTTTTGAATGCAGCAAGACCTGATCAGAAATGGCCAAATTGTCCCCCAATATTAGATTTTTTCATGCTGCCTTTGACAGCTGTTTTATGATAGAGATGTTATCATAAAGATCAGGGCAGTTGTGGCCTACTGGATAGAGAGTCGGACTTGTAACCTGAAGGTTGTGGGTTCGAGTCTCAGGTCCGGCAGAGATTGTAGGTGGGGGAGTGAATAACCAACACTCTCTCCACCCTCAATACCACGACTGAGGTGAGACCCTTGAGCAAGGCACCGTACCCCCAGGTGCTGCAGCATTGGCTGCCCACTGCTCCGGGTGTATGTTCACTACTGAGTGTATGTTCACTACTGAGTGTATGTTCACTACTGAGTGTACACTTGGATGGGTTAAATGCAAAGCAGAAATTCAGAGTATGGGTCACCATACTTGGCCACACACCACTTCCCTTTCCTTTCCCTTCCTTAAATGTCCCACAATAACATCCAGTGATGCAAACTACTCTGCTTTTGAAAATACATTTCATTTACTTGATTTATGTAATTTATAGACATTTTGATTATGTATGACTATGCATTAATGAATGTGACAAGAAAATAAAAGATTTTTATTTGCAAATAGTTAAAATAGGCTTAAATGAGGAGAAGCTGTGAGAAAGCCGGTGTCTGTCTGACAGATTTATGATGGCTGTGACGTGCTGTCTGTGATTCACTCGACTCTGAATGTCTCACAGCAGCTGGAATCTGTGCCGCTTTATCTAATATTGACTCTGAAACTCTACAGACTTGGGCTGAGCTGAAAATTTCTCGATTTTAATCAATTCTAATTTTTAATGAACCCCTTTAATGAAATCCCTAGAATTGATTTGTGCAGTTTTCAGTTGATGTGTGAACAAAACTTCATGAAAGATTATTATTACCTGCCATCCAATAAATCGTAACACTCTTTGTTACTTTTCATATGAAACAAAGTCTCAGCTTTCACATTTTGTCCATTTTATTATGAAACACAATCAGTAAATGTGTTTTTGTGGCTCTTTAATGTGTGTCTTCCTCTTTACTACTAGTTATGGCACAAAACAAATATGAATGAACATCAGTAAAAAACAAATATGCGTAAAATTTACGGTAAAAAACCAGTAGCGGTGGTTGCCAGAATTTTACCGTAATTTTTTTTAGGTTTTACCTTAAATTTAGTTAAATGCCATAATTTCATTAACTGATATAATGTTAATATATCGACCTATTAAAGTACTGAAATCTGTTTTGTACCTTTGTAATGCACTGATAACCACCACAATCAGGTGATGATGGGAGAAGGCTGCAGAATCCTGGTTCTCTTCCTGTTATTTAAAGCAACACTTCCTTCCTCCTCACAATTAGCTGCTTGAGCTTGACTTCCGTCCAGCGAGAAAAAGTGTGTCAGAGATCGTATCTTGATGGCACTTTAAATCCGTCCAATCACGGACTCCGCTTCAACAGGAAGTAAACGGTCAGAAAGATCAGTTTTCAAGCTGCTTACATTATTTCTCAGCAGACCTGCAGTAGTTCATGACAATAGAGTATATATTTGATTTGTTTCTACAAATTCTACCAAAAAAGGATTTTCTTTATTTTGTTTTTGCCTTTTCCAGTACAAATGTCTAAATATTCGTAAATCAAGACACATTTGAGAAGAAAATTCATTGAAATTAAGTGATGCTTAAAGCAAGAAAAAAAATGTTTATGATGTATAAAATAAAAAAGCTTACTTCAAAGGGAAATTTTCTGTTTGCTTGTTTTTTGTGCGCAAAAAACTCACATAATTGTAATGTTTTTATCAGAAAACAAGACTTCATATTTTAACTCATTTTGCTGCTTAAGTGAATATTTATTTATTTGAGAAATGTTCAGATTGTGAGCACAGAAATGTTCCACGGGGTCAGAAAAATAAAATGAGTTCAAAAGGAAGTTAATTTTCTTTGAGGATTTTTAAGTTACTCTCTACACCGATCTCCAAGGAAGAATTCTAAGGACTGTAATACTCACCAGCGCATCACCCCACTCCCCATCAAGACTCCTCTGTGCAAAATAAAGTATTTTGTTTTTACTTAACATCCGTGTCACGCCACTTCTGTTACAGTTTGATGCATTGACCCACAAGAAAGCTGCTTTTGCGTGAGCTGTGCTTTATGAACCACTATAGACAATTTTTGCACACAAAATGTATCTAATGTGACCGCACCTTTCAGATGCATCATTAGGTGCATGACATGAGGGTGAGCGAATGATGACAGAATTACATTTTTGGGGGAACTGTCCCTTTGAAGGTGGTCAACTAGCATGCTCTTTATGGAGAAGCTGGTTAAACCAATTAAGTAGCCTGGTGGAGATGCATGCATAACACAACGTATGTTAATCTTTTCAGCAGGGATTTAACACTATAAACATTATCAGCTCACACGGCAGGTGGATGAGAGGACTCCCGTGTCCAAACTCGTCCCGGAGCGATGCAGAAAACAAACAAGCTCAGTTAGTTGAATGAAGCGGTGTTGGAACAGCCCTCATGAGAAGCCAGGAATCAAGGCCTCCAGAGAGACGGCGAGGAAAGGAAGAGTTAGTGCTGCTGGTACTCCGTCTGCAGGTAATTATGAAGAACAAATCATTTAGCTATCATGGAAACAAAACGCTGTGATGATACACTAAACTCACACAGATCCCGTCTGTGTTGCGTTACACAAACAAATGTTGCATTAAAACCAAAACATGCAATTCAAGCATACTGTGTTTTCTGCAATAAACCATGCTTTCTATCATCTGACATGTGCTGACTTATATTCCAAAGCTATTTATATAATGCAATTAACGTCAAGCGCAACACATTTGGATTCAGTTTCACTTTAAATAAATTAGTTTAGTTTTGGAGTTCACGGTATATGTTGTTTCTAATAAATGCCACAATAATTTATGTTGGCTTTCTGCTTATATTTCTCATTCCTGTTATGAATACCATAGAAGTGATTGTTGAAGAGCGAGCTAAAATACATGCTTATAGTGTTTATAATGTTTATAGTATTTTACATTTTTCATTACTGTAATAATAAAATGTGACTTATACACCGATGCAACTTATCTGTGATTTTTCCTTTCCTTTCAACAATGCAATTTTGACCCAGTGGAAAATACAGTATGTGATTGCTAGCGCTTCTAGATGGAAAAGCTGCATTGTTGCTTTCTGAAACTCATCAGACAGACTCAGATCTGCACCAAAAGCATGAAAAGAACCCAGAGACGCTCTGTGCTTCACAGAATAAGGCTTGAATAGACAAACTCACAAATACATACTGTGTCCAGTGGCACACTGAGCTAATGACCTTCAGTCTGACCGCGCTGGAAAAGGAAGAAAGCAGGAACAGAGCCGGAAATTGGACATGCAACATTGAAAAGAAAGAATGGGAGCGAGAGAGAAGGGAAAGAATGTGAAGCTGAAGTTTCAAAGGAAGTCGGTCAGATTTAGAGCCCAACACTAGCGCCTCTGATCCAGCCGTCCATTCAGCAGGAATTCCTGCATAAAAACGCTCCGGTTGGGCCTTTGGCTGATGAAAGCGTTGAGGCACACAGACGGCGCTGTGTCTTTCTTCTGCTGCTTTCTGTAACGAAAAACACAAACAGAACGAATCAGAGCCAATGATGATGGCAAAGTGCAAAAAAAAAGAAAAAGGGAAAAGTTTTAGAACTAAAATCCCTAATGTTCTCTAAATTCACAGTCATACACTAATATATATCAGTCAAAATTTGAATTCAAAAACTGAATTTGTTTGGTTTAAAATGCAAAAATTATTTAACTGTTGAAATACATAATTATGGATTAATTCATAAACCTAGTTTTATCTACAAAAATTATAATGCAAAAATATTGAATTTTTGAAATGCATAATCCCTGCTTTAACCCTGCAGGGAATCAAACGATGCATCTCATGCAGATTTTGTGTAGGCCGTATGTCTTTTCAAATATATCTCAAAATACACCTTTGCAATGCACTATCCCCATTGAAATCAATGTATTCACAGCTCATGTCTGAAACAGCATAAACTCTACAGGTCATCGTTATAGCTAACCATGTTTTACAGATGCACAGAAATAAAGCGGTTCATGCCATCTTCATCTTCTTCATGCAGTGGATGCTGTACTGCAGAGCTTTATAAATATTTATCAAATGGTGCATGATGCTAGAAACCATGATCAGAATCTCTGAATCACTGATTCAGGATCAGCTCCAAGGTTTCACACTCAAACACTTCATGAATTAAAGAACTATCAATGAGAGCGACTCACTTATTCTCAAAGTCCTTAACTTCTGCTCCTTTCCCATGGAACCACACAAAGACTGAGAGAGGAGGACCACGAGTGTGTGTAAGTGTGTGCGCGTGAGTCTGTGTGTGTGTGTGTGTGTGAGTGTGTGCGTGTGTGTGTGTAAGTGTGTGCGTTTGTGTGTGTGGGTGTGTGAGTCTGTGTGTTTGTGTGTGTGGGTGTCTGAGTGTGTGTTTGTGTGTGTGTGTAAGTGTGTGCGTGCGAGTCTGTGTGTGTGTTTGTGTGGGTGTGTGAGTGTGTGCGTGTGAGTCTGTGTGTGTGTTTGTGTGGGTGTGTGAGTGTGAGTCTGTGTGTTTGTGTGTGTGTGTAAGTGTGTGCGTGTGAGTCTGTGTGTGTGTTTGTGTGGGTGTGTGAGTGTGAGTCTGTGTGTTTGTGTGTGTGTGTAAGTGTGTGCGTGTGAGTCTGTGTGTGTGTTTGTGTGTGTGTGTGTGTGTGTGTGTAAGTGTGTGCGTGTGAGTCTGTGTGTGTGTTTGTGTGTGTGTGTGTGTGTGTAAGTGTGTGCGTGTGAGTCTGTGTGTGTGTGCGTGTGAGTCTGTGTGTATGTTTGTGTGTGTGTGTGTGTGTGTGTGTAAGTGTGTGCGTGTGAGTCTGTGTGTGTGTGTGTGTGTGTGTGTGGGTGTGTGAGTGTGAGTCTGTGTGTTTGTGTGTGTGGGTGTCTGAGTGCGTGTGTGTGTGTGTGTGTGTGTGTGTGTGTGTGAGAGAGTAAGTCAGTTCTGGACTGCTGTAGTTTTTAAAAGCCATACGGTGATAAAGCAATATTCCATATCTCAATCAAATCGTCAATAAACGGCGCATTAGATCTGTATAGAAAGAGAATGTCACATTATTTTGTTACACGAGAGTACTAATTGGTTTAAAATTAAATTCTGGCTGATGTGCATTTCTGAATGAATCATTAACCGTCCAGACAGCCAATCAGTCACAAGCTTTGGTTTTAATTCAGTGTGTGCTCTAAATGCTTGATTGAAACTGCTTTAATTCACAGCTTTAACTGGACCAAGAGGAGAGAAAAGACCATGAAGGATCAATATAAGGCTCTCTAGCACCACTGTGTGGCTAGAATTATAACATGACAATTACTTTCTCAGTTAAACTGCTTACAAATACACCAAAACCTCATACATATGTCGTTTTAATCATATGATACACATCAGCTAACAGTAATTAGATTAATATAAGTGTTATTGATTGAAAGCAAAACTATACCTAGCTTATTTATATAGTGCTTTTCACAATACACATTATTTAACAGCAGCTTTACAGAAAATCATGACATTATTGTTTGGAATATCGTAAAATCTTCATATTTTATTTAACAGATTAGAGCCGGACGATACTATAGTTACATTTTGCAACAATATAAACAATCAAGCAGTTAATATTTGCTATGAAATATATATATATATATATAGCTTTACATGAGTGTACTGTATGCAGATACTTAAATCTACATAACTTTATGTAAAGTCCCTCTAACTATCCATTTACATTTACTCACATAAAGTGAGATATACTAAAAGCAAATCTCATCTGGTCGATCATTCATTAAACTATCCTCACGTCCAGCTCTAAACTGTTCCATGTGACTATAAAACATTTAGATATTATAAACATTTGCATTATTAATCTCTAAAGCTGCTTTGAAACAGTGTGTATTATGAAAAGCACACTTGTGTTTGTTTTAAATGCGTGGATTGTGTTGCATTAGATCAAGTATTTCCATCTAGTTAACTAAAACTATAAAAAAATCCCTTTCATTACTTTAAATAAAATACATTTTAAATTAAATAAAATATAAAAACCTATAAGAACTTATATAAGAACTTATTTTCTTATCTAGTTGCCAAGACAAAACATCTAATTTTAATTTATTTCTACTTAATAAAATAATTATGCACTAAATTAACTAAAACTGAAATAAAAATGAATAAAAAAAACCTAGTTCTGTCAAATGATTAATTGCATCCAAAATAAAAGTTTTTCTTTACATAATGTGTGTATGTGTACTAACCTATATATAAATACACACACATACAGTATATATTTTGAAAATATTTACGTTTATATATTTATATCATTATATTTTATATTATATAAAAAATATATTTAATATACAAACATAAAATGTTTCTTAAATATATACATGCATGCGTGTGTATTTATATATACATAATAAATATATACAGTACACATATATTATGTAAACAAAAACTTTTATTTTGGATGCAATTAATCGTTTGACAGCACTAAAAAAAACAAAAATGACAAAAACACAACAAAATGAAACCAAACTTAAAATAAAAACAGAAAAACTAATTCAATATGTTAATAGAAACTATCATAATATCTCAATGCTACTAAATAAACACATGATCTGAACTCAGACAAACAAATGCATAACAAAACCCCCACAATCCTCTTAGACCCATATTCACTGATTCAAAACTCTCAATCACTCAATTCATCATTAGGTCAGAGGTCATTCGTCTCGAACCCCAAACACCATACTCTCACGCACTATTACACACACACACACACACACAGCTATGTAGGGCAGGGTAAAGTGTCACGGCTTGTGTTGTGTATCAGGGCAAGACAATCTTCATTCAATTCCAGAGTAATTCAATTATAGTGTATTTACTGGCATCCATGTGTGATGACCACAAATAAAGCGGAGTCCTCCGGAAAGACTCCGAGTAAACTGTAAACTGTATTTATCATTCTTGGTCCAGTTGGGAATTTCACACTTCACAAAAAAAGATTTTGGGGTAAGAAAATAATCCTGTTTAGCCTTTGAATTAATATTATTTTCTTACCCCACTGGCAGATATTTCTGCTTGTTTCAGACAAAAAAATTATAAAATCTGGATGATATTTTCAGAAAACAAGACAAAATATTTTAAGTCATTTTACTTGTCAAGTAAGTTAAGAATTATTATATTTATACTAGAAAACAAGACTAAAATACTAAGCAAGAAAATCTTTTTTTGCAGTGCAGCGCTGATCTGAATGAAACTGAAGCCTTCACTGGTCTTGAATTTAGAAAGCGTGTGATTGTTTAGACTAAAGTCCCATGATTCATGAAGAAATGAACACACCTGATCAGTCCATGCAGACCTCGTCCTCTCTGTATTTACTGGATTCAGTAGTTCAGTATTTCTCACATAATGCATGATGAATTCAGCACGTCTTCTAAACAATCCTCTGGAGGAAGACGCCTTATGTGATGATGATTTTCACCACACAAACAGAAAAACACTGTAATTATATGGCGTCCAACAGAAAATAAACCTTACTCTGTCATCTTTTAAAATGGACAGTCTGTTATTACTGAATTCCTGGATCATCTGCGTCAGAAATACCTCCAAACAACCAATTAACCAACCAACCTATCTCTACTAAACACTTTATAATACAGCACTTATACCATAGTGATACACTTCTGAACGGAACAGCTCGAAATTATACAAAAATCACACATTATACACACACACACACACGCCCTTCAGTCGTTGGCGCGCTCACAGAATTTTCCCGCTCTTTCAGTTTCCGTTGGCGCCACCTGGAGGAATAGCGCGGGAACTCTTCTGTTATTCCTCGGTCGTGCAGCAGGTGTCTCTCTGTGAGGAAAAACGAGGAAATGAAGCATCTTTATTTGACAGATGAGGAAAAGAGATTCATTTACCACATGAAGAGCAACAAAACATCCAAATCGGATGAAAATAACGCGGTACTTTATTTTAAATCATCGAAGATGTAACCATTCACTTATTTTCAAGGTACGATGCTAAGATTATCACGTCTTTACTATCCCTGCGTCCCAGTGTGCATACTATCCACCCTATCTGCCCTAAATAGTATTGAATTACTATCATCACAGAGAAGTTAGGATGGATAGTGTGCACATTGGGACGCAGGCTGGTCGAATAACACGTAAAGAAGATCTAGCTCGCTGTTACGTAACGTAGATGGGTGTGTTTGTGTTCGCAGCATCCGCGGCAGTAATGGCGGAGGATCCGGTTACAGCTGTCCGATCAACTGCTGATCAGATGGATTGATCCGGTGTCCGATCATCCGAACCGACTCATCATCCGAACCGAGTCATCACCCGAACCGAGTCATCACCCGACCGAGTCATCATCTGAACCGAGTCATCATCTGACCGAAGGTGGATTACAGGCAGCGCGTTCATGACTGAAGCTAAAGCGGTGTAACCATGGATGTGTTCGGCTTTCTCAATCTAAACGAGCTCGCTCTGGGGCTGTCAAACCTCTCCATGTTCCCCTACTTCGACATGGCGCATTATATCATATCAGTGATGAGTCTGAGAGAGCAGCCAGGTAAGAGAAATCAAACCGAATCAGCTCTAATACGCTTTAGCTGAACGCGATTCGGTGTCGGAATCAATCTCTGTCACATTTCAGACTCATTTCTGCAGTCATATGCACAGTATATAAGCACTTATAATGTTCTTAATCATTGTTTTATGAGTGCTTTGGCAGGTTGTCAACACTTCCCTTCACATCGCAAGAAATTAGTATTTTCTGTTTTTATTTAATCAACAAATTTGTGGTAATAATCCAAGATCTGATATTTAATAATATGTTTCATGAAAATTTCTGATGCATTTGATCGTGTGTTATATGTAGTTTCTTTCATCCAGGCAGTGGCTTTAGAAATGAGGGTTCTGTTCTCATTAGAACACATTCATGCATCTAGAGCAGATCAGCGTGTGTTTAAATGAGTTCTGTTCGGAGTTCGGATCTGTTTAAATGAGTGTGAAAGCAGAAGTTACATGATCAAAGGCCAAAGGGAAGAGAAGTGCATTTAATCATTAACTCTCTGTCAATATTCTATCTCTGTTTTTCTCATAGAAGCATGCAAATGTGTGGTTAAGCATGCATTTGCTCTGCATGTGGGGTGGAGGCACAAATCCTGTTTGCTGGGTCGTTTTGCATTAACCAAACATGCATTAACACACATGCATTTGCATTAACCAAAGTGTGGTTAGCCAGTGCTCTTGTACTGGGAATTTGTGTTTGTGCTCTATTGTATTAGCTGCAGCAGCTGCAGTAAATCACAGGCTATTTTAGAGCCTCTGACCTGCACGGCATCCCGTTTCACCTGACCCACTCTCTTCTATTGTCCAGCACTTTACTCAAATATCTGGAGGGGAATGAGACTCAACACGTCCTGATGTTTAGATCCAGTGGGAAGAGAGTCTCAAGAATGTTTTAGGTTAAACATGATTCTGTTTTACCAGCAGCATATTAGCTCCTACACGATCCAGACTGACATCCAGTGCAACTAATTAACCTGAAGTTACTGTTCATAGTCTGTTTTCCAGGAAGAAAGACTGAAAGTGGAGTTTATTTTGTCAATGTTTAGAAGTCCACTAGCATATAGATGTAAGACACTACACTTTTTTTATGCAATTTTGAGATTTTTGGCTCTTCATAATGTTTTTTTTTTTTTTTTTTTTTTCAGACTAGAGGAAAGAAAACATCCAAAAGACACAATTAAGCGTTTTTTTTTTTGTTGTTGCTGTTTTTATTTTCGTCTGTAAATTTAAATTACTATACATATCTTTAAAAGTTTTTTCTTTGTTTCAGCGGCACTTACACACACCAAATTTTACAGTTTCAATCTATATTATTTATATATATATATATATATATATATATATATATATATATATATATATATATATCTGAAGGTTATACAGAGGGATTTGTTCGTATATCATTCATACAGATTTTTAATCAACATTTTATTCCTAAAAACATGGCGAAAATGTGTTTTTTTTATGTTTTTTTGGAGTTTTTTCTCCACTTCAGCAGCACTTGCAAACAACAAAACTTACATATTTATTCCTGTCTATATTCTGAAGATTTGTAAGGATTTGTTCATCGTTCGCTTGAGATAACAGACATGAACTAAAACCACAAAACTCAGGATTTGTGTCAGTATTTTTAAACTCATCCAGAAGGACCCCCCACATCTGTTGTTGTGTGTGAACCTGCACGAGTAACCAAATGATTTCATTGCATTTAATGAAAGGATTAATTAAGCAGCAGCCCGGCTCACTTCATTGTGTTCTGGTTTCCCAAGCAACTTTTATTCCATGAGGAATGTGTTTAGCAGGCAGTTCAGCGTCTTTCTTCCTAATAAAGACAGAGAGTGTTCTGGAAAAGCCCTCTTTCCTGTTTCTGTCTGTTCTCCGCTCTGGGAGTTTTCCCCGAGCGCCGCGTGTCACTTCCTGTCAGGCTCATGCATGTTTAATGTTCTGTGGAAGCAGAAACTCCTTCTGTTCTGGTCTTGAACGCTTCTTCTCTCATGCAGAGACGAGAATGACTCTTGTGTTTTCTTTACATAAATGTTCTATGGTGCAGAAATGACCAAAAACATTTGTAAATACTCTTTTATGAGTCACTTCAGTGATATATTACACAGTTTGAGCAGTGTTGAAGGTCTTGAGTAAGAATATGCATTATTTTATCAATATTAGTTGCATATAATAATGACATTTTTGATAGTCAAATATATACAAGGTAGCTTGAGAGTGTAGAAAAGCTGAGTTATATTTCCATGTCCATCAACTTCTGTGACTTTTTATTCAATTATATACAGTATTATCTTTATTTTGGGCACCATATTTGAGTTGTCTGTAAGCATCATCTGGGTGATCTACTGCTACATTTGCCAAAAAGATGTGATGTGTGTGTGTGTATCCCACAATGCAATGCACTCTGCTCGACCTTCCATTTCAAATATGTAATAACTAATATTTTATGTATGAGTCAATTTTCTAAATGCATTTTATTGGGCTTATTGTGAATGATTTGATACATATTTCATTTTCTAATAAAAAAACTTGACCTTGTAATTTGGAATCAAAATAAAGTCTGTTTCAGTGCGACTTTAAATCATTATTTAATCACACTCCCAAACATTAAAACATTTTTCTTAATAGAATTGGATTAAAAACACAAAATGTTTTATTTATTTCTGAGATGACAACAGGATGCTACTCACTGGATGTAATGAGGTCATGTGACAAACGCAACGAGAACAATGTAGCAAACCATTGTTTGAAACATTCTTCTATTTTGTATCATGCAATAGTTTCTGTTCACTTTAAACGAGATGAAACCACTGACAACAGCGTAGCAACTGCATAGCAACAACCCCAAACACCTTAGTAACCACTTTAATCTTGGAATTTTGACAATATTTCTCATTTATGGTCATAAATGCTCTCAAACGTTAAAGTAGATATATTTTGGAAGGACTTTTGAGTTTTGATCAAATTTATCCTCTTTGGTTTTCATGCAGTTTGCAAGGAATTGAGATTTTTTGGATCTCAATTACTAGCCTATTACTGCACTAAAAGGAAAATTAAGTAACTCATTTTACACTGAAAAAAAAATGATTCATTGAATTTACTAATTCTTTTTTAAGGTAAGTGGTTGCAATCAATTTATTTTAGCTACATTTAAATAAATTTAGTTTCATCTAAATTTATTTAAATGTATCATTTTTTTTCAGTGTATGCTCGCACAAAAAGACGACAAAAAAGATTGTTGTTCAAATAGTAATTAGTGTTACGTGCACTAAGTACAAATAATGTTAGATGCTTTTGCTACTTAAATAGTAAGTAGCAAATAGTCACTACATTTTCATGACGACAATTTTTTTTTTTTTGTTAATTTTTTTAATTGTGTCTGTGTAGCTAATTTTACAAAAAAAAAATTGACTTAGAAATAAAGCAACAAAAAAAATAGATAGCAATTATTAAATTTCTCTTTTTTTTTTTTTTTTTAGTCTCTGACAGCTACAATAACATTTTTCTGTTTTTACATGATTTTATCTTCACTTTTTGGTGAATTTCATGCAAACCAATGTGGGTCAGTTTGACTCTCAACACAGAAGCTGTACTCCATCTCTGAACAGAAATGGTTCAGAAAAATGCCCAGACTGTTGAATCCGTGCTAGTTGACTGTATGTGTTCAGTTCTATATGAGAGCTTTGTAGTAATGCGCTGCTTGTGGTGATCTTGCAGGCATCGCTCTCTCTCTGTCTGCAGGTAGACAGGTACGTTTCTACAGCATGACTTCAACACACACATCTCATCTTGTGCTGTTCTGCTTCTTTGAGCCTTGCAACACACTGAGAGCATGACGAGTGTGTGTGTGTGTGTGTGTGTGTGTGGATGCATTGACTCGTATCTGTGGTGGATCCGCTCTGCTTCCGTCTCGATGTCATCCGTTCGCTGCTTTAGTGGCTGCATCATGTGATCAGAATGAATGCAACTGTCCTGTGAACTCGTGTTGATCGAGCGTGTCGTCAGCTAGGATGCAGTTGCATCACATGACCTGATTAAATCCGTGAAGGCTGTCGCGTTTATCTGTGTTTGAGTGTTTAACAGCTGTCACTGCAGATATCAGGCCTTCTACATCTCAAGCAGTCGACTTTAAACAGTCTCTTGAGCACTTGTTAGTTTTGTGATTATATTATATGGTAAATGATATTATTTTCCTGCTCGAATCTGCTAAATTAGACTTGAAGGCATGGAGATATTAAGATATTGAAAACATTATTTCATGTCATATGCTTTGAAACCATGTGTAGTGAAAAGTGCTATGAATACATTTGTCAAAAAAAAAAAAACATTTGAAATCACAATTTAAAAACTGCAATTAGATTGTTGTTTTTTCTCCCCCAAATCATTGAGCTCTTGATCAAACTCATTTACTGTCTCATGCTAATCTCATGCTAATCTCGGAGCAGAGATATGAAATCCAGCACACAGTCACGTGATCATGCTTTATCTGTTCGTCTCAATCTGTCTGAGATATTCTGGAGTGTTTCTAAACGATGATCAATGACTCTTGTTGTGGTTTACATTTTATTTTGAATTAGAAGGCCTTTTTAGGCCCAATTGCTTACATTTACTTGGCTAAATCTAAATGGGGACATTGCATGGATTTCTGTTGTTTTTATATACAGCTATAACAGTACAGTTAGTTTTAAATGCTGTAAACTAAACCTACAGTTAAGAAAAAAAAGGTATTTTATTCTTATACCAATTTTACAAATGAGGACATCTCCAAAAGGAGATTTATTTATGATTTCTATACACATTTTTCCCTGCAGTAGTGTTTGATTTGTGTGATGTTCGTGTTTGTCTTTCTGAAGTGAATTGGCTGTAATGTCACATGAGTGATGATGATGATGATGATTGTTTTGCAGGAGCGCTGGAGGTCTCTCAGCGCAGTCCGTTTGCGTGTTGGTTCAGTTCGATGCTGTATTGTTTCGGTGGAGCCGTTCTCTCAGCGCTGATGATGGCAGACGCGCCGGTCGCACCGCTGTCCAACACCACCAACCTGCTGCTCGCCTCGCTCATGTGGTGAGACACATGCACACACACACACACACACACAGCTCATGAGAATGTGGGCCGAAGGCAAAATTATGAAAATGGGCCCCACCAATATTGACGGTAATATTAAAACTAACCGCTACAAACATGACAACTGCAAACAATTATAATGATTTCATGTGATTTGCTCACATAATGATATATAAACACTTATTTAGAGCAGCAAAATTAATGTACATAAAAAGTGAAAAAAAGAAATAGAAGTTAAACCAAACAGCTGCTCAGAGATGTGTGACGCTTCTGCTGGGGATTTATTTGGAGATATTTTCATGGATGAGGTTTGGAAGGATGTGAGGGAGAGTAAATGATGGGAGAACTGTAATTTTTTTGATGAACTGTCCCTTTAATTGTCCTATTACATCAAAAGTACCAATCAGTAACGAAATATTACCATCTAACACCATCACTTTACCATGGTATCAGCTTAGTACTTTTTTGTAAGTGTCACATCATGCAGTTCATTTATGTCTTTATCAAATATTTTGAAAAACCTGCTTCATTCCTCATAAATATTCTAAATAAATGAATAAAACTGAACAAAAATAATGTATGGTGTGATAAATGAAAGATCTGAATGAATGTCAGGGTCACAAATAAGATGTAAAACATTCAGACACATCGCAGAAATGAGAATACACCGTAGAAGTAAAATCTGTTTTATTATCATTAATTTAATGTTTTTATGTCCTTATTGTTCTAAAACAGGCTTAATTTTCTTTATGAATATTAAATGTTCTTTTTTAATTTCAGGTTGAAATATGCAAGTTTTAATGAGATTTGCCACATTATCTTTCATGACTCTTACGAGAAGCAAAACATTCAGACACATCACAGACATGAGAATGTAGAGAGAAAATGTTTTTGTCATTATAATAATGTCACAATGCAAAAAATCTGAAAAATATGCTAAATATTCAGTTGAAACCGGAAGTTTACATACACCTTTCAGAATCTGCAAAATGTTAATTATTTTACCAAAATAAATGCCAGTTATTGTTTTAGTACTGATCTAAATGAGATATTTCACATAAAATGTTTACATATAGTCCACAAGAGAATATAATAGTTGGATTTAAAAAAATTACCCCGTTCAAAAGTTTACATACACTTGATTCTTAATTAAGTGAAGTGACATTCAGCCAAGTATGGTGACCCATACTCGGAATTCGTGCTCTGCATTTAACCCATCCAACGTGCACACACAGCAGTGAACACACACACACACACACAGCAGTGAACACACACACACACAGCAGTGAACACACACACACACACACAGCAGTGAACACACACACACACACACACAGCAGTACACACACACAGCAGTGAACACACACACACAGCAGTGAACACACACACACCGTGAACACACACCCGGAGCAGTGGGCAGCATTTATGCTGCGGCGCCCGGGGAGCAGTTGGGGGTGCGGTGTCTTGCTCAAGGGCACCTCAGTCGTGGTATTGAGGGTGGAGAGAGCGCTGGACATTCACTCCCCCCACCTACAATCCCTGCCGGCCGGGGACTCGAACCCACAACCTTCAGGTTACAAGTACAACTCTCTAACCATTAGGCCACGAGTAATGCATGTTTTTTTCCTTCTGGAGCATCAGTGAGCGTTTGAAGCTTCTTTGATAGTTGCACATGAGTCCCTCAGTTGTCCTCATTTTGTATGATCCCTCTTATTTTGGTAAAATAATTAACAGTTTGCAGATTCTGAAAGGTGTATGTAAGTTCTTTTCATCATTGACTGTTTAATTGTTAAATGAGGCTGTTTGTAGGCTGAGAATCTGTCTTTGTGTGTGTGTGTGTGTTTCTGTTTCTGAAATCTCACACTCATGTTGAATGTTGATCGCTGTCAGGATGTGACTAGTCCTCTGAACTAAACTAAAGATCTCAGAATCACTCTTAAACACTGACTGAGGCTCTCTCTGTGTTCATGATGTGACGGGTTTCTGCTGGTGAAGCAATGTATTCCACTTAAAAACTGCCAATTATCAGGGAATATTAAAAACAGGCCTGGAAAGTCATGAAAAGCAAATCAGCAGCACTGTGAAGGAAAAGGTCTTACACTGGAATGCATTTGAAAGTTGTTTTTGTCCATCTTTCAGTGGGTCTCTGACATTTCAGAAAGAAATCATCATTCACAGGATGAGCGCTTACCATAATTAATAGCCAACAGCACAAATTATGCTAATGGCAATTTAAACGAGCACTTTCTGCTGCTTTGATGGACAGAGATGGGCAATTAAGCAATTGGCAGTGGACTGACACATGAGTGTGTGTGTGTGTGTGTGTGTGTGTGTCTGTTTTGAGTGTGTGTGTGTGTGTGTTTGTGTGAGACTGTGTGTGTGTGTGTGTGTGTGTGTGTGTCTGTTTTGAGTGTGTGTGTGTGTGTGTGTGTGTGAGACTGTGTGTGTGTGTGAGAGTGTCTGTTTTGAGTGTGTGTGTGTGTGTGTGTGAGACTGTGTGTGTGTGTTTGCGCACGCCAGTGTTGGATTATAATATTGCGTTACTCCATGAAAAAATTGTTAATTGCTTTTTATGGAAAATAATGCATTGTGTTTTTGTCAGTGTTTTGTGAAAACGTAACCACTTTTGTTGCTTTTTATTTACACCACATCCAAGTCATATTTCACCTCACAATAATAATAAAAAAATAAAGTACCATAAAATGTTGTGCTTGGGTTGTTATAGCTAACTAAAACAATTATAATAAAAAAAAAAAACATTTTGGTTACTAAAAATAAACATTAACTGAAATAAATTATATAAAAACCCATTTTTATTTAACTTATTTTATTTCAGCTAGTTGTCAAGGAAACATTTCTTAATTTCATTTAGTTTAACTTGTACTAAATGTACAAAATGAACTAAAATTGAAATATAAATTAATTAAAACTATATAGGCATATTTAAAAATACAAAACAGAAGCTATTTAGTTATTCTATTTAATCTATCTATTTATGTTTATTTTCATTTGAGTTTCAGTTGACTGAAATAACTAAAACTAAAAGTGAAATTTATTAAAAAATAAATGTGTGTGTGTGTGTGTGTGCCAGTGTTGGGAAGACGTTACGTTTAAAATGATGAATATTGTGTTGCTCCATAATAAAGTAACTATTTGTGTTGCTTAGTTACTTTTTGTGGAAAGTAATGCATTACTTTTTGTAAAATAGCACTGATTGTGACATTATTGAAATGACATTTAGCCCATATTTCTCGTTTACAGTGTTTGAACTGGACGTGTTTTTAGAGATTATTAGAAACTAATATGTATTGCACAGATATGATAGAAGTGTGTGTGTGTGTGTGTGTGTGTGCGCGCAGGTATCTGGTGTTTTATTGTCCTCTGGATGCCGTGTACTCGCTGTCGTCTGTCTTGCCCGTGCGTCTGGTCTTGACAGCGATGAAGGAAGTGACCCGTTCCTGGAAGGTTCTGGGCGGAGTCACACAAGCAGGAAGGAAGTACAAAGACGGTCTGTTTGTGATGATCGCGGTGGGCTGGGCTAAAGGTACGGCGCGATTCTAATTACACTCATCCATCTACGTTCGTTTTTTCCAGTCAGATATCGAGCAGGATGTGATAGTATTCTTGGCTTGACATTTCCGTGTTTAAAAGCTCAAGGTTATTTTTCAGAATTTCATCACATTCATTATTAAAACCCATGATGCATTTCACCCCGCTGTCCTTCAATTACAGCCAGAAAAGGTTTGAAATATCAAGAGGTCGAGGTGACTGTAATTACAATCGCCGCTGAAATAATACAAGTTTAAGAGCCAAAACACATCAGCGAGCGACTCGTGCCTCATCCTGAGAGTTATGGATGGAGTTATTATGGATGTCCAATGCTATCTCTGATCTCCAGATGTGATTGTGTGTCTGCAGGAGCCGGCGGAGGACTCTTGAGTAACTTTGAGCAGCTGGTTCGAGGCGTCTGGAAACCCGAAACCAACGAACTCCTGAAGATGTCATAGTAAGAGTCTTAAATATTCCAGATATATGACACAAGATCATTTCTGAATGAAATAAAATAAAGTACCATCACATTTTGTGCATCATGGGTTGTTATAGCTAACTAAAACAATTAAAAACATTGTTGTTACTTGAACTTAAACATTAACTGAAATAAATTCCTTTTATTTAATACCTTTCATTTCCGCTAGTTGCCAAGGAAACATTTTTTAATTTAATTTAGTTTAACTTGTACTAAATGTAGTAAACAAACTAAAACTGAATTAAAAATTAATTAAAACTATATAAACATATTAAAAAAAAAAAAAACAGAAGCTATTTATTTATTCTATTTATATTTATTTTCACTTGAGTTTCAGTTGACTGAAATAACTAAAACTAAAAGTGAAATTTATTAAAAGAATCATAAAACTAATAAAAATGGTTTTAGTAACTTGTTGTTTTTTTTATCATTTTTTAAAAATATATATGTATATTTAACACATTTGTTTCCATAAAAAAATAAAATAAAAAATACAGACCTATTAAACAAAATCGAAAAACTAATAAAAATGAGTCAAGTAATTTTGTGATTTTTTTTTTATTTTTTATTTGTGTATAATTTCTTATAAAAACGAAAACTTATAATTTTTTTCTTTTTTTTTGTATATATATTTTTATTAAATTAATTATTTTGGATTTGAATTTTTTTTTCTTTTTTTTTAAAGCATTTTTATTTCAGTTTTAACTTTGCTTAATTTAAATTTAAGTTAAACTCAATGAAATAAAAGATGTTGCTTTGACAATTTAAGTTAAAGTTTTATATTTGTTTTCTTTCTAACATTAAAATGAAAACTGAAAATATAAAATCTCTCAGACAGCAGAATTTCTTTCTGAATGTCTGAACATCATTTCATCAGATCTGTGTCTGAAATGCTGCAGGATCTTTTCTCCTCTCTACTGTCGCTGTTCTTCATCAGATATTTTGAGTGATATTCTCAGTGTCTAAAAGACATCTATGAGACCAAATGCTCATGTTTGAGGGCGTTCGGTGTGTTAATTAGCTCATCTGAACTCATGAATGAGATGAAAGCATCACAGACGAGCTGTTCTTGTCCAGATTTGATGGCAGTGTTTGCAGAAGCTGAATCTGTGTGTCTGCTGTCTCTCTTTCTCTCAGAATAATAGCGTTTGCTCCCAGAATGCCGCAGGTAGAATAATTGGCTTCTGTATTGATTTCCTCTCTCGTGTCTTGGAGACACTTGTTGTCATGGTTTTTGTGCGAGTGTCATTTGAAAGGGTTTCGTGTGGAAGAACGCAGAAGAGAAAGCGTCGCTTTCGTGGAGACGAGCCTCTGATTTTTCTCCGTCTGACGCATCTTTACTGTATTTCTGAGCATCTGATGGGAAATAAAACGCTAATCACTTGTGCAGATCAATGCATATTGACTTACCTTGATCTTATTTTGATCAGCAAATAAATCAACATGCAGAATCCGTTATGGTACAAATTATGTCTTAAATTATGAAGTAATTGTATGAATATAAAAAAATAAGGCATTCTACTGTAACGCACTGTAACACATTACCTTACTGCTTATGGCATTTTTAAAACTCTGGCAACAGTAATATGATTGATAAATGTTCAATAAACACTGTAAAATAAACACATTTCAGCCCACAAAAACTAAAACCTGAAGTTTCATTTTTTAATATTTTTTTTTAAATATGGAAAAAATAATTATTAATAATATAATTAAAATATTTTGTATTTTTTGTATTATTTTGAATTTAATTTATTAGTTGAAAAAGTGACTCTTAAAATCCAGTAGAAATGAAAAAAGCTATTATTGTGAGAGTTAAATGGATTCAAACAAATAACACTTTTACGGTGAATAGCAATAATCACACTATACAACTCTTCCACTAAGTAATATTAGAAGGTTTATGGTTGCAGAGTGGCGTTAAACTCAACACTTTTCTATAGAATGTGCTTCTCAGTCGTGTGTTAATTGTTTGTTTTACATTGTAGAGTCAGAGCTGTTATATTTAACTTTCCTTGTTTAACCTTTGACCTGTGTGTGTGTGTGTGTGTGTGTGTGTGTGTGTGTGTAGCCCGACCAAGGTGACGCTGCTGGGATCCGTTCTGTTCTCTCTCCAGCAGTGCAGCTTTCTCCCGATTCAGACGCATCAGCTGATCTTCATCTACACGCTCTTCATCGTCACCAACAAGGTCTGTGTGTGTGACACTCAAACCAAACTCCTAATCTGGGTTTATATGAAAATACATAAATATCTAGATATGTATTTGTCAAAATAGTAAAATTATTTATATTGCAATTTTATAATTATGCATTTTATAGTTGTTATGCTTCAGGAAAAGGTAAAAACAAAATACAGACATGAAGAGTGATAATAAAATTAGGGCTGCTACTAACGACTATTTTTATTTCGATTAATCTAAACAATTAATTTCCCACACAAAAAAATCAACAAATTTACTTAAAAATATTATATTAAACCAAATGAAATCCAAATTTCCATGAAATCCTTTTTTAAAGCAAAAGTGAAGTGCAACAGAGTGCAAGAAGCTCTCCTATCCTCCACTCATTACCTGTATTAATTGCACCTGTTTGAACTCGTTACCTGTATAAAAGACACCTGTTCACACACTCAATCAATCAGACTCCAACCTCTCCACTGTGAGCAAGACCAAAGAGCTGTCTAAGGACACTAGGGACAAAATTGTAGACCTGCACAAGGCTGGGATGGGCTACAGGACAATAGGCAAACAGCTTGGTGAGAAGGCAACAACTGTTGGTGCAATTATTAGAAAATGGAAGAAATTCAAGATGACTGTCAATCTCCCTCGGACTGGGGCTCCATGCAAGATCTCGCCGCGTGGAGTATCAATGATCCTGAGAAAGGTGAGGGTTCAACCTAGAACTACACGGGAGGACCTGGTCAATGACCTGAAGAGAGCGGGGACCACAGTCTCAACGGTTACCATCAGTAACACACTACACCGTCATGGATTAAAATCCTGCAGCACGCAAGGTCCCCCTGCTCAAGCCAGCACATGTCCAGGCCCGTCTGAAGTTTGCCAAACACCATCTGGATGATCCAGAGGAGGCATGGGAGAAGGTCATGTGGTCAGATGAGACCAAAATATAACTTTTTGGTATAAACTCCACTCGCTGCGTTTGGAGGAAGGATGAGTACAATCCCAAGAACACCATCCCAACCGTGAAGCATGGGGGTGGAAACATTTACATTTACATTTATGCATTTAGCAGACGCTTTTATCCAAAGCGACTTACATTGCATTCAAGTTACAGTTTTTACATTTTATCAGCTCTTGCTTTCCCTGGGAATCAAACCCATGACCTTGGCGTTGCTAGCGCCATGCTCTACTATTTGAGCTACAGGAAAGCTGGGATGCCTTGGGGGTGCTTTTCTGCAAAGGGGACAGGACGACTGCACCGTATTGAGGGGAGGATGGATGGGGCATGTATCGAGATTTTGACAGAAACATTGTGACAGCTGTAAAGAAAGACCCTAAAACAACTGTTAGTGACATCAGCAACAACCTCCAGACGGCAGGAGTGAAGGGATCACAATCTACTGTTCGCAGAAGACTTCATGAACTCAAGTACAGAGGCTACACCAGAAGATGCAAACCACTCATTAGCAAGAAGAATAGGAGACGAGCCTCAGAAATTCTGGGACAAGGTTTTATGGACTGATTTTATGGACCAAAGTGATGGAAAGACTAAAGTTTGGAGAAAGAAAGGATCTGCTCATGATCCCAAACATACAAGCTCATCTGAAACACAGGGTACACAGGTGTACATTATAGTACACATTACACAAGTAATGTAATGGCTTGGGCTTTCATCGCTGCTTCTGGGACAGGCTCATTAATCTTCATTAATGATGTAACACATGATGACAGCAGCTAAATTAACTCAGAAGTCT
Source organism: Barbus barbus (assembly GCF_936440315.1). Lineage (NCBI taxonomy): Eukaryota > Metazoa > Chordata > Actinopteri > Cypriniformes > Cyprinidae > Barbus > Barbus barbus. The sequence goes on from NC_136714.1 coordinate 28,057,485, forward strand.
ACAGAAATATTCTGTCTGACAATTTACAGAAAGATGCAACCAAACTGATTGAGAGATCCTTCATCATGCAGCAAGATAATGACCCGAAACATAGTGCCATAACAACACAGGAGTTCATCAGGGGCAAGAAGTGGAAGGTTTTAGACTGGCCAAGTCCATCTCCAGACTTAAACCCTGTAGAGGATGCATTTTACCTGCTAAAGAAGAGACTGAAGGGAGTAACCCCCCAAAACTGAAAGAGGCTGCGGTGAAAGCCTGGAAAAGCATCACAAAAGAAGAATGCTAAAGTTTGGTGATGTCAATGGGTCACAGGCTTGATGCAGTTATTGAAAGCAAAGGATTTGCAACTAAATATGAAGTCTTTTTTACTTTAATCTATGTTAATTCTATCTGAGGGCACTGTATATATATATATATATATATATATATATATATATATATATATATATATATATATATACGCAACCTGAATGTTACCTCCTTATTGACAAAACAGTCAAACCTTCTGACATTTAATGCAAAATAGAATTAGAAATGCAAAATTAACTGCTTTTATTAGAGAGCGCCACTCACTGAAGTAAACACGCAGTGTAACGAGGTCACATGACTAGTTTAACAATACAAATTATTGTCAGTGTACAGTGCAACTCCATTCCAGTTCAGCTTCTGTGTATTTATTTACTGCTAAACGAATATTAGCTGTGGTTTCACGACTAAAAACAAGGCAAAGACAGTGTTTGATTGACCGGAGTGTGGTGTTTGAGTTGGACAGACGTCTGCTTGCATTCGTTTGACTGAATTTCACGAACGAGCTGCTAGAGCTCATCAAAGTGAGTGGTGTTGCTCTCGTCTCTCTCGATCCTCTTTTGCCCTTCAGTGTGATCCGCGCCGCTTTACACTCTTACACGGCTCTTGCTCTTTTTGCATCATTTTCATGTAATTGCATCATTCTGCTTTAAAAAGAGTGAAGTTCTTGAGCGAGACTGATGGTAAATCTGGAGTTCTTCAGTCATATCTCTCGCTCGTGCCCTTTGACCTTTGCAGTCTCAAGACAAGCGCTTCTCTCCTTCAGCTCTCTATTTTAATCGTTAGTATGGCTGAGGATTTCACTGTCCTTTCAGATGCATGTTCATCTTTGACTCTCATAGTTGTATTTATGAGAAACTCAGGGTTTCTGCAGGTCTTAAAAAATCTTAGTTCACCCTTCCAGCAATTAAAAGGCCTTAAATCAGTGTCTTAAGTTCATAAACTCATGGCATTAAATGTTGCATACACTGCAAAAAAAATGTATTTGTGTCTTGTTTTCTAGTATAAATATCTAAACATTCTTGAATCAAGATGCATTCAACTGATCAGTAAAATGACTTGGATATTAAGTCTAAAACAAATTATCAACATTTTGTTCATTTTTGCTTAAAACAAGCAAACATATCTGCCAGTGGAGTAAGAAGAAGAATTCAAAGGATAAACAAGAATATTTTTCTTGCTCCATTGGCAAATTAGTTTCTTGCTTTAAGCAAAAATGAACAAAATGTTGATAATTTTTTTTAGACTTAATATCCAAGTCATGTTACTTATCAAATAAATGTGTCTTGATTCAAGAATGTTTAGATATTTATCCTAGAAAACAAGACACAAATACTAAGAAAATAATTTTTTGCAGTGTAGCATCTCTATTCTTTTTGTATTCTATTTATGTTTCTTTTTATTTATTATACAATTAACAAAAGGCAGAAAAAGGCGTCTAACACTAGCTTGCTCTATTCTATCTGTTTTCTTTTTATTTATTATATAATCAAATAAAACAGCTTGCTACGTGTACTGCGCTAGTGTAACTGAGACCTGCTGTTTTGATGGTTTTGATTGCTTCTTGTCCTCATTTGGATAAAAGCGTCTGCTAAAAGACTAAAAGTACAGGTATTCCTCAGATGATCTTTAGTTGTTGTTCTGTTTACCCAGTGGTCTGTGTTGTTTCAGACGCGGATGATGTTGTTGGGTTCATCGTCGTATCCGTTTTCATCGGTGGAGTCTCTGCTCTACAAGACTCTGTTTGTTCGACCTTTGACCTTTTCACCTCTGACCGACTCGACCCCGAGCTGCAACAAACCCAACGGATCGGCTTCCGACAAACCGGACCAAACCAACCCCAAAGACGCAGAAAACACCAAAAAGACGGACTGAGTCCTGACGGTTTTATTTACTTCTAGTTTGTGAACCTTTTCTACTCGTTTCCTGCTGATGATGTTTTAAAACACAGATGCTCTTTTTATCTTGATATCTGATGTGTACATATTTACTTGATTCACAGAGAATTCTATTCTTTTCTATGCTGTAATGGTGAGGATAATATATTTTAATAATATTTATAATGCATTTATGAGTGCAGAAACCAGTTTTACTGTAAGACGTTTTGAATGCTGGAATGATTGAATATAATTCACTCGCTGTCTTCAGTTTGTGGTGTTGTGTGTGAAAAACATCAGGTTTCTCACAGGAAGATCAAGGTGAATGAATCACAGAAAAAGTTGCTCGTCTGCATCAGTGTCTCAGCAATGGATGCTCTGCAGTGAATGGGTGCCGTCAGAATGAGAGTATTTTAGTTAAAAACATCTTAATGCTGGATTAGTTTCATCTTTAGTCTTCTCCAGATGTTAACTGATGGACTGGAGTGGTGTGGATTATTGTGATGTTTTTATCAGCTGTTTGGACTCTCATTCTGACGGCACCCATTCACTGCAGAGCATCCATTGCTGAGACACTGATGCAGAGACACATTTCTACAAACCTGATGAAGAAACGCACTCATTTAAATCTAGAATGGCTTTTAGAATCACTTTTCTGGTGAACTGTTCCTTTAAACTCCATGTATATCTGTGACAGGCTGCCAAAAATCAACTTTTAATGCATGGTTCCAAAAAAACTAAAGAAAATTCCCTGGTTTCTCAACACAATATTGGCGTTTACAGTAATGCGCTGGAAGTCAAAGGGTCAACACATGCTTGAGGGTTTAAACTAGGCAGAAATGTGTTGTATTTTTAAAGCTGAAGTGTATTTTTCTGCAGAACTGAACAGAAATGGTGAGTGTTTTCAGTCTTTTAATGAGACAAAGATAGCCCCGCCCTAAACGCATATCATTGGTTGAGCTGCTGTCAATCAAACACAATAAAACTCCGTTTTCCCGTGGAATCTGGCTACTTTTATATCCTTGCCGCGTTTTTTCCTCAGATTCGAGCGCATGGAAAAAATATTGTTGCAGAAATGAGTTAATTATTCAGTATGAATGTGAGTTAATAGAGCTGTAAAGTGTCTTCCAGGTGAGCTGGTGAGGTGATTCTGTCATTAAACTGATTAATGACCAGTTATTATAATCGACAGCATGTGAAAGATGATGTATATAGAGTTTCAGTTGAAACAACAACAACAACAATCTAAGCAGTGAAACGCCGAGCAAATTATTTCTGTTTAATCGCTCATTATATGCAGAAATTGGATTGGTGTTTTATTGTAGCTGTATGATTTATGTAATGGAATATGACTCTCTGGAATATGCATTCTAGGCAGCAGGAAGAGATTTCCATAATCATGCTTTAGGTTTGTTAATGAGCCATAATCTCATTTACTGCTGTGAAGAGCAATCAACATCTCAATTATTCCCGCCTAAATATCATCAATGATTTCAAACGGCCCGCGGCGGGAATTAACTGCCAAGAATGTGCCTGCTGTTGCCGTGCCAACAGCATTCTGACAGAGAGCGCGGGAAATTTCCTTCCGCTGTCCTTTGTGATGTCATCATGAACACTAATAATAACACACTAATCATACTGTGTCTGCAAGATGTTTTAAGATTCATTTTCACATCTTATTGACATATTTGATTTTTTTATTTTTTTTTATTTACACAAAATTAGATTAAAAGGCAAAATAACCATATTTATTTCTGAGATTATAACTGTTTAACTTCTCAAGATATAAACTTGCAATTGCACCGAACATAGAAATTACTTTTCTTTCTTTTTTTTATCCTGTGAATTATACATTTGGAATTGCAAGTAAAAAAAATAAAAAGGTGGAATTCTGTGTTTATATCATACTTACAGTGAGGCAAAATAAGTATTTGATACACTGCTGATTTTTCAAGTTTTCCCAGAATGGAGAGATCTGTCATTTTCATCGTAGGTACACCTCAACTGTGAGAGATAGAATATAAAAATATCCAGAAAATGATGTATGATTTTTAAATAATTCCATTTTATTGCATGAAATAAGTATTTGATCACCTACCAACCAGCAATAATTCTGGCTCTCACAGACCTGTTTTGTCTTTAAGAAGCCCTCCTATCCTCCACTCATTACCTGTATTAATTGCACCTGTTTGAACTCGTTACCTGTATAAAAGACACCTGTTCACACACTCAATCAATCAGACTCCAACCTCTCCACTGTGAGCAAGACCTGAAGAGAGCTGGGACCACAGTCTCAACGGTTACCATTAGTAACACACTACACCATCATGGATTAAAATCCTGCAGCACGCAAGGTCCCCTGCTCAAGCCAGCACATGTCCAGGCCCGTCTGAAGTTTGCCAAACACCATCTGGATGATCCAGAGGAAGCATGGGAGAAGGTCATGTGGTCAGATGAGAGCAAAATATAACTTTTTGGTATAAACTCCACTTGCCGTGTTTGGAGGAAGGATGAGTACAATCCCAAGAACACCATCCTAACCGTGAAGCATGGAGGTGGAAACATCATGCTTTGGGGGTGCTTTTCTGCAAAGGGGACAGGACGACTGCACCGTATTGAGAGGAGGATGGATGGGGCATGTATCGAGATTTTCAGTAAGAGCATTGAAGATGGGTCGTGGCTGGGTCTTCCAGCATGACAATGACCCCAAACACACAGCGAGGGCAACTAAGGAGTGGCTCCGTAAGCCAGTCTCCAGACCTGAACCCATAGAAAATCTGTGGAGGGAGCTGAAACTCCGTGTTGCCCAGCGACAGCCCCAAAACCTGATAGATCTGGAGAAGACCTGTATGGAGGAGTGGGCCAAAATCCCTGCTGCAGTGTGTGCAAACCTGGTCAAGAACTACAGGAAACCTCTGACCTCTGTAATTGTAAACAAAGGTTTCTGTACCAAATGAGGGAGTTTTGGATTTCTCTTTTTGTCACTCCATAAAATAAAAATAAACACCATGTTTTTAGAAGTAAAATGCTGTATAAATCAGTGTGAATGACACATGTGACCCTGCAGCACAAAAGCAGTCATCAGTAACACAGGTATATCTGTAGCAATAGACAACAATACATTGTATGGATCAAAATTATACATTTCTCTTTTATGACAAAAATCATTAGGATATTAAGATCATGTTCCATGAAGATATTTTTGTACATTTCCTACTGTAAATATATCAAAACTTCATTTTTGATTAGTAATATGCATTGCTAAGAACTTCATTTGAACAACTTTAAAGGAGATTTTCTCAATATTTAGATTTTTTTGCTCCCTCAGATTCCAGATTTTCTAATAGTTGTATCTCAGACAAATATTGTCCTATCATAACAAACCATACATCAATGGAAAGATTATTTATTCATTATGTTTCACAAAATAGGCCCTTATAATCATGTGTGTGTTCTGAATAAAGCCGAGCTGCAGCATCATGTGATGTCCACTAGGGGTCCCGCTGTGTGTTTGAGGGTCCGGTGAGGGCCCGCCTCGCTCTCAGCGGAGCCGCAGCCGATTGGTGACACCGAGTGGTACGTCCCAAACAAAGGCAGATGCACACAAAGGGAGCTCAAACACACACACACACACACACCCTCAGCTGTTCCAAACGGCCACCCGGACCCTCCTTCTTTGTGTTCTCCTGCGCTGCAGACAAAGACGACACAGAAGCAGAACAAATCAGAGCAGCTCCATCTGTACAGCAGCACCGACTACATCCACCGTTCACTATGCTTCAGTCCTTTTACACAAACATTATGTCCTTCAAACCCTTATGACTTTCTTTCTTCTGTGGAACATGAAGATGGTATTTTGAAGAACGTTCTTTCGGTTCCACACAACATCTCATAGCACACAAGTCATCTGTTATTCCAGCTCTTCTGAAGTCAGATAGAAATAGATTTGGCACTCTTAAAAATAAAGGTGCTTCACGATGCCATAGAAGAACCTCTTTCTCTAAATGATTCCATAAAGAACCTCTAACATCTGAAGAACCTTTTAGTTTGACACAAGGTTCTTTGTAGCGAAAGAAGGTTCTTCAGATTATAAAAAGGTAAGAAAGAGATGACATCGCTGTAAAGAAGCACCTTTATTTTTAAGAGTGTATAAATAAAGCTTCCAAAAGCCACAGAAGAACCGTTTTTGGTTTCGTCAAGAACCTTTTCAGTGAACAGCTCTTCAAAAAAACATCTTTTTGTTTATTTTTTTTGTTTAAGAACCCTAATAGAAAGGTTCCATGGATGTTAAAGGTTCTTCATGAATCCATCAATTCCAATAAAGAACCTTTATTTTTAAGAATATGTAGCGTTATATTTGATTTGAACGCTGAAGTGCATGACAAACTTACAGTGGCCAGCGTTATTAGAACACTGGTATTTTCAGCAGCTACAAGGGGTTTTGAGTCAGTTATTTCTCTTTTGCTGTAGTAATCTCGGCCAACACTGTAAATTTCAGTTAGTTTCTCACACAAAGCATCATGTGGATATTATTATGATTTCTGAAGATCATGTGACACTGAAGACTGGAGTAATGACGCTGAAAATACAGCTTTTATCACAGCAATAAATTACGTTTTACTAAATATTTACATAGAAAACTTAATTTATATTTTAATAATATTTCACAATTTTTACTGTATTTTTGAACACATAATTGCAGCCTTGGTGAGCAGAAGAGACTTCTATTGATTTTTAAATAAACGTTTTTTCAGTACAAAGAAGCTTTCAGGGTTTCTGCAGGTCTTAAAAAGTCTTAATTCACTCTTCCACAGAGTAATTAGCTAAATTGGAGCAGAAAGTCTTACGTTTATAAAGTCATGGCATTAAAAGTTGCATGCACTCCAAAAAAATTAATATCATCTTTAGTATTTTTAGTATTATCACGTTTCTAAACATTATATTGTGGCAAATTGTGTTCCCTTCAATTTATTCCTTAAATTAGTCTTGCAATGATCTTTAGAAAGTCTTTCTTTTACCGGTTACACTTTATTTTAAGGTGTCCTTGTTAAAGTGTAATTATACATTAAAGTAAGGAGTAACTACATGTACTGTACTTACTTGTTAGTTTAGGGTTACTTGCATGTACTAATTAGGCATAATTTATTGTTATAATAGTAAGTACATGAATCGTGTAACAAGGACACCTTAAAATAAAGAGTTACCAATTTACCTTCATGCAACCTTAAGGTTCGTGGACATTAACGGTTCTTCATGCCAATAAAGAACCTTTATTTTTAGAATTCGATTCAAACGCTGAAATGCAGGAATCATTTCAATTTGTTTCTCGCATAAAGCATCATGTGATTTCAGATGATCATATGGATTAGTGTTATGATGCTTTATGATCACGTTAATGCCGTTTTCCTCCTCTGTGTCCAAGATGTTCCTCAGAAGCATGGGTTTGGAGCGACGTGAGGCTGAGTAAATGTTGATTTCTCGCTGTAATATCTGTCCAGTTGCGAGTGTATTCTCAAACTGCATTAGTGCTGATGATGAGAGCGCCGGATGAGTGTGTGTTACATCACCGTCAGAGATTGAAGAGGGAAACAGGGACAGAATAACATCAGATATAACTTCAGTGACCCCAATCGACTGAAGCGCCGCTCTTCCTCTGGAGGACCGACGCAGATCCTCTCTTTCATTTCTCTCATTCTGTCCCTCCAGATCTCAGCCGGTGAGCTGCTGTCGCATCAGACTAACTGAGGATCATTTGAGCCCAATCTACAGATTCTCATCTAACATGAGTCTAATGATTCTGGACCACAAAACCAGTCACAAGGGTCAGTTTTTAGAAAAGCTGAATAATCTTTCCAAATTTTTGCACAAAAATCTAAATATTGAAATACTGTTTTTACTGTATTTTTGATCAAATAAATGCAAAACAATGTGAGCAGAAAAGACAAAAACTTTACAAAATCTCATCAGTATAATATGGGACATTCTTTAAGTTTATCAAAGGGTCAATTATAAAATAATATGTGACCCTGGATCACAAAAGCAGTCAGATTCCAGATTTTCAAATATTGTCCTATCATAACAAACCATACATCAATGGAAAGCTTCAGATGATGTATAAGCCTTAATTAAAAAAAGCATATGACTGGTTTTGTGCTCCAGGGTCACAAATGATCAACTAAATCAGAAGTAAAGACTGTTTCTCTGATCTTATCCGTGTGGTGCGGCTGATCTCTGGTCAGTGAAGCGTCCTCAAACGCAGGATCTGTATCAGTGTTGCTGGTGTTTGAGGCTGATCCCGGATCAGTTCAGGAGGGTCTCATTAGTATTCAGCCAGGCCTGCGCCGCCCAGGCGAGACAGTTAAAGAAGAAGCTATTAATCCCTGTAAGATTACCAGCGCTGATTCTCTGTCCCACAGAAACACTCCAGACAGCTGGATACATCAGTACAGGATCTTACAGTGACTTCCTTTATTACAGCGTTATAACTGCAGACGTGTTAAACACATGATCGCTGAATCTCTTACAGGTCGCCATGTGTTTGAGCCGGCGGATGATTTGAATTCAGGCCGGTTGGGAAGAGACAGATGTCCAGCGATTCAGTACAACCAAATCAGCAAAAAATACCCCCCCGCTCACACACACACACACACACCCCAGCTGTCAGCTGCCCCTCTTTAAAACAGCACACTGAAAATTTGAATGTGTTTAGAATCTGAGCAGGAGAAACACACACACACACACACACACACACACACACACATGCACACACACACACACACACAAGATCTCTAAAATCTCAGTTGTTTCTCATAAACACCAGTGAGATTGAATGAAGTCGTCTGCATGTGTTTCTCCTGAGAAAAAGTGTGTATCAAACACTACTGGTCAATATATATATATTTTTTAAAGAAGTCTTCTGCTCACCAAGGCTGCAGTTATTTGATCAAAAATACAGTAAAAATTATGAAATATTATTCTAATGTAAATCAGCTGTTTTCTATGTGAATATGTGTTAAACTGTAATATATTTCTGTGATCTGCAGCTGTATTTCCAGCATCATTACTCCAGTCTTCAGTGTCACATGATCTTCAGAAATCATAATAATATACTGATTTACTGCTCAACAAACATTTCTGATTATTATTAATGTTGAACACAGTTGTGCTGCTCAATATTTTTGTGGAAACTGTGATGCACTACTATTAAAAAGTTTAGGATAGGAAAGATTAAAAATAATAATTAATACTTTTATTCGGAAGGGACCCATTAAATTAATGTAAAGGTACAGTAAAGACATTTATAATGTTGCAAAAGATTTCTATTTCAAATAAATGCTGTTCTTTTGAGCTTTTTATTCATCTGTGAATCCTGAGAAATAAAATGCATCACAGTTTCCACAAAAATATTGGGTAATATTAATAATAATACAGACCATTGATAATTAAGCACCAAATCTGCATTTTAGAATAGAATTGAATCACATTTTAAAATATATTGCAATTGAAAACAGTTATTTTCAATTATAAAAACATTTCACAGTATTAATGCTTTTGATCGTTTAAATACTGACTTCTTTCAAGAACCTCAGAAGTCTCATGTTTGATTGTTTAATGAAGTGTAATGTACTCCGAGTGAAATCTGTTGAGATCCAGAGTCTTGCATCAAACACCTTAAGTTCATAAACCTCTCACTAATAACTGAGATGGTTGCATCATTCAGGGTTTGTAACTCAGAGGGTTCACAGGACCTGATTGAGGCCTGCCGCTGCTGTTTTAAACTGCAGTCACGTTCAGGGAAGCTCATTATTTTGGGTCAGTCTGCTGGTTAATGAAGAACAGTCACCTCGACTCGCTTCAGTCAAGCTGTGATCATTTACCTCACATTATATTCTCATAACTACTATCATGAGGAATGACTGGATCGTGGCTGTTGTTAATAATAATAATAATGCGCTATTAAACTGATTAGTTATATTAGACTGATAGTTCTTCCTTTAAACTGTTGTGTTATAATAACTTATGATGATCAGCAGAACATTTTTCACCAGATTAATTGAAGGATCTGTTATTTATTTATTTATTTTTTCTCCAGGAAGTGGCGAAACTGACTGAAACACAAAAATGAAATTATGAATAACACAATTCTAATGGATCTTCATCTTTTATTGACTGCATAACGCTGTACGTGATGCTGTGTGTGAAACTAGAACTTAATTCAGTGCTGCTATGAAAACTAAAATATTTTGTGAATTTAAATAAAGCTGAAATAAAATTAAATAGAAATATTTGATGAAAAATTTAAAATAAAATAAAAAAAATTATTAGAATTTTTTTTTAGTTGAGGTTCTAAAATTGCTCAAAACTTTAAAAAAAATTCAAGCTAAATATAATCATTAAAAACACAAAACTAATAACTAAAAATAAAAAACTAAAATAAACTGGAAAATATAAGAATAAAAGCTAATTCAAAATATTAATAATTACTATAAGTGTATAAATACACTGTAAGAAAAAATAATAATAACTTACTGCTTAAAACTGCTTTCCTATTTTAAAAAACAATTATAAAACAAGGGTTAAAAACAAAAACGTTAAGTAGCTACTTACAGACATGTCCTGTTTCCTGAAACTAAACGCAGTGCAGAATTCAAAATATGGGTAAAACACCTGTGAAAAATCAGCACTTAATATTCCTTCATATTAACAAAGAACAATGGGTCTGGATTTTACAGACTTTTCTGTAGTTCTAAAATACACTTTCTCATATAAGAATAGATCGAATGTGAAATACAGTTTCATCACCAGTACAAAATATTCCCTTCATTTCTCAGTTCACTCACATTAGGAAGAGTAGTAGGAGTTATTTTTGCTCAATGAAATATATCTGTTGGCAGGTTGTTTTTGTGAGACCAGAGGAAACCACCATCTGCTCCAGACGGTCCATCACAGGAGGAGAACCACACCAAAACCAGCATAAAAACACCTGAGAGCATGCAGCTGAACCACACACACTCACACACACACACACATGTTGGTTTTTGTGGTTTATGGGGACTCTCCATAGGCGTAATGGTTTTTATACTGAACAAACTGTGTGTGCTATTGCCCTACACCAACCCTACACCTAAACTTAGCCCTCACAGGAGACTTTGTGCATTTTTAGATTTTCAAAACAAACACCATTTAGTATGTTTTTTAAGCCTTTTGAATTACGGGGACATAGGCAGTGTCCTCATAAACCACCTTCATATTGTAATACCTCTGTCATACCCATGTCATTATACACATTTGTGTCCTCATAAACCACATAAACATGCACACACACACACACACACACACACACACACACACACAGACAGACAGACAGACAAACACACACACACACACACACACACACACAGACAGACAGACAGACAAACACACACACACACACACACACACTCAGACAGAAGTGATGATCTGAAAGGCAGCAGATGGGTGACAAACAGTCTGGCTGCAGGAGTCAAGGTGAACGCTCTCCACCTGTTGTTTACCTGACAGAGAGCTGGACAGGTAAGACACAGAGGACAGGTGTTCACACACACACACACACACACACACACACACACACACAGGCATCACGTTCAGCGGCAGAGAATCAACATGATTCACAAGCACTGATGCAGGACAGATGAAACCAGAGTAAAGGGATGTAAAATATGACTAAATGCTAATTAAAGGAACAGTTCACCTTAAAATGAGTATGTACACATCCTCAGAACATCTGAGATTAGAATGAGTGTTTGTTCATCAGGTTTGTATAAATGTGTCTCTGCATCAGTGTCTCAGCAATGGATGCTCTGCAGTGAATGGGTGCCGTCAGAATGAGAGTCCAAACAGCTGATAAAAACATCACAATAATCCACACCACTCCAGTCCATCAGTTAACATCTGGAGAAGACAAAACCTGAAACTAATCCAGCATTAAGACGTTTTTAACTAAAATACATTGAGTCCATAATAATCAATCACCAGTTCCTCTGAAAGCAAAATGAAACAACGCAAGGATGATCATTGTTGAGCTGCTTGAGTTTAAAAACCAAACTCTGTAATAAATACTTTTATGAAGTAAGCTTGCAAACAAATCATTTGTTGCCTTTCTTTTTGTTTTTTGCTCATTATATGGAAAGAAGCAGCTTTGACATTCTGCTAAACGTCTCATTCAGGTTTCACTTCTGAAAAACAAGGACTGATAATAATAAGGAAGAGCGTTGAGCTTGTATTGGATCAGTCGGTGTGGTGTAAACACAGGCTCATGTCGATGGTATCAGCAGTTCTTTGGAAGTTGCAGTCATCACTCGCTCGTGCGTCACATGTTTCCACAACAGAAGCTCAGTGGAAACTCGCTCTGTTCTCCTCGTTCTCCTCTGTGTTTTGGAGATGAAGGTGAGAAACATCACTGAAGTTTATCGGCTATTAGTCGTCTCTCTCGGAGCGGCCAGCCTTGACCTTCAGTACGTAATGAAGTGCACTAATATCCGGCTCTAAGCATGGCTGACTGCTTCCCTCGCTTTTCATAATACCGTTTTAAATGACGGTTGCCTTGAATGTGTCCGAGCGCAGCATCATAATCATAACCCACGGGGGAGATCGGACACATGTACACAAACACCTCAGGAAAAGCCTGCTTCATCTCCTTCAGCCTCGAGATCCAAACACAAACCCTTCCTCATCCATCAGAGCTGATTCAATCTGCATCACACTGATGTAAAAGCAGCAGAATTTGCATGCAGGACTTGCTGAGCCAATCAGAGCGCAATCACTCAACGTGTCGTATTTACTAGCAGAGAAAGACTTTCTGACAATAACAGAATCACGGCGTAAGGTAAACAAGTTTCAATGTGTGAAATTGTACTTGGGCCCTTTAAGAGGTCACTACACTACATTTCCCATCATCCTCTCTGGCAGCTTGAAAATATAAAGCATCATTTAAAATTTAATTGAAAAAAAAGCAACCAATTACTTGCATAACTGAAAACTGCTTATGGGTACTTGAATACATTAAAATATTTGAACAAACCTAACCAAAAGGAACACGATTCACAGTAATGCACATTAGCTGCACCAACCATGGAAAACACAGGTTTAGACATGTTTGATCTGAAGAAGTGATGTTTTTAGTGATTTGACATTGAAGCATAAGCTTGCCAAACAGCTTCCACAGTTAATCAGATAAATTTAGACATGCATTATTGTAAATAGTTGTAAACAAGCATTTTCAAGATCACCGTCAAATACATACAATGCTTCCAGTTAAGACAGGAACACGTGAGGTGAGATCACATGCCCTTCAAACAAGAGCTGGCTTCCTTCCTGCTATTCTTCACCTGTCATTCTGAAATGTGTGGAGCGTTCAGCTCATCCAGACCCAGACAGTCTGTCCTTCTGTCTCTGCAGCTCTGTAACAACAGCTAATGTTCCTTCCTGTCTTACTGAGAAACATTCGTAAAGAAAATGTCAGCAATGCCTGCAAAAGTCACTTCCACTAAGCTGGTTGCTATGCAGCTCCTAGGGTGTCGTAAGTGTTATAGGCTGTGGTTGCTAGGGTAATCTGAGAGTTTAAGGCTGTTTTTAATGTGGTTACTAGGGTGTTGTGAGTGTTTTAGGCTGTTATTATGTCGTTGCTAGGGTATTCTGAGTGTTTTAGGCTGTTGTTATGTGGTTGCTAGGGTATTCTGAGAGTTTTAAGGCTGTTTTTAATGGGGTTACTAGGGTGTTGTGAGTGTTTTAGGCTGTTGCTATGCAGTTTCTAGGATATTCTGAGTGTTTTAGGCTGTTGTTATGCGGTTACTAGGGTGTTGTGAGTGTTTTAAGCTGTGGTTGCTAGGGTAATTTGAGTGTTTTAGGCTGTTTTATGTGGTTACTAGGGTGTTGTGAGTGTTTTAGGCTGCTGATATGTGATTACTAGGGTGTTGTGAGTGTTTTAAGCTGTTGCTATGCAGTTACTAGGGTATTCTGAGTGGTGTAGATTGTTGCTATGCAGTTTCTAGGATATTCTGAGTGTTTTAGGCTGTTGTTATGTGGTTACTAGGGTTTGTGAGTGTTTTAGGCTGTTATGTGGTTGCTAGGGTGTTATGAGTGTTTTAGGCTGTTGCTATGCAGTTACTAGGGTGTTGTGAGTGTTTTAGGCTGTTGCTATGTGGTTGCTTGGATGTTTTGGGTGTTTTAGGCAGTTGTTAGGGAGTTCAGGGTGTTTTAGGCTGTTGCTATGCGGTTACTAGTGTGTTGTGAGTGTTTTAGGCTGCTGCTATGTGGTTGCTAGGGTGTTTTTGGGGTTTTAGGCAGTTGTTATGGAGCTCAGGGTGTTTTAGGCTGTTGCTATGCAGTTACTAGGGTGTTGTGAGTGTTTTTTGGCTGTTGTTATGCAGTTACTAGGGTGTTGTGAGTGTTTTAGGCTGTTATGTGGTTACTTACTTACTTTACTTACTTTTTACTTACTTTTGTCATTTAGCAGACGCTTTTGTCCAAAGCGACTTACAAATAAGAAAAAGTAACTAAAACTAAAAAGTTACAACTCTATAAATACTATCTACCCACATATTTAAGAAAATAAAGAAATTAAATAAAAGTGACACATGCATATAACAACATTTCAATAATAAACATATCAATGAAAAAATTAAATAAAAAACGATACTACTATCCCTTGCCGGTGTCCCTGCCCGGTGGAGTCGCACGGTAGAGTCGATGGTCTTACTAGGGTGTTATGAGTGTTTAGGCTGTTGCTATGCAGTTACTGGGGTGTTGTGAGTGTTTTAGGCTGTTGCTATGCAGTTACTGGGGTGTTGTGAGTGTTTTAGGCTGTTGCTATGCGGTTACTAGGGTGTTGTGAGTGTTTTAGGCAGTTGTTATGGAGTTCAGGGTGTTTTAGGCTGTTGCTATGCGGTTACTAAGGTGTTGTGAGTGTTTTAGACTGTTGCTATGTGGTTGCTAGGGTGTTTTGGATGTTTTAGGCAGTTGTTAGGGAGTTCAGGGTGTTTTAGACTGTTGCTATGCAGTTACTAGGGTGTTGTGAGTGTTTTAGGCTGTTGTTGCTAGGGTAATTTGAGTGTTTTAGGCTGTTACTATGCAGTTACTAGGGTGTTGTGAGTGTTTTAGACTGTTGCTATGGGGTTACTAGGGTGTTGTGAGTGTTTTAGGCTGTTGTTATGCGGTTACTAGGGTGTTGTGAGTGTTTTAGGCTGTTATGTGTTTACTAGGGTGTTATAAGTGTTTTAGGCTGTTGCTATGCAGTTACTGGGGTATTGTGAATTTTTTAGGCTGTTGTTATGCGGTTGCTAGGGTGTTTTAGGCAGTTGTTAGGGAGTTCAGAATGTTTTAGGCTGTTGCTATGCGGTTGCTAAGGTGTTGTGGCTGGTTTCTAGGTGCAGGCTATTCAGCAGATCTATTTTAAGCACTCTGCTTAGATCATGCACGATGAAGGTTGATCTCCTCACTATAAGGACTCTATAAACAGACTCATGCTCTTCCTGAAGACTCGTATCCTGAGGAACGGCTCAGAGGACCTTCAGATCAAGGAAGTCTGCGCTTCCTCCTCTTCTTCAGTGGTCTTATCTTCCATCCAGCTTCAGACTTCATGTACACTTCCTGTTCCTCCAGCTCCTGTCCCTCACACACACACACACACACACACACACATTATATCTGATTGAGCGGTTCCGTGTGAGAAGGCCATGATGAATGATTCATCCTGAGGGAAAGAAAGCGCTGACTCACCACAGCATCTCAAAGCAGAAGCTAAATGGATTTCAGCAGTGCATCCTTCAGTATCTGGACCAGAACATGAAGAGGACGTTTCCTGCTCTTCAAGGAAACACACACACACACACACACACAGGCTTTTTTCTGAGAAAGACCCTTCTGTGACGTTCCCTACACAAACAGCATTTAAAGCCATCAAGGGTTCACCAAACGAAAGCCTTCTAAGACCGATGGATCCCACAGGTCTGTTCTGAGGAAAAACAAGATGAATAGTGAGGACAGTCATATAAACAGACTTTTGAGAGGGAAGAGAAAAAGCTTCTCAGATCTTTAGTTGTTGATGTCAAAGGTCATGAGTTATCGTTAACTAAAACTAACATGAAAAGCATAAAAAAAAACATTTTTGGTACTTGAAATAAAATAAATTGAAATGTTAACAATATATTTTATTTCATCTAGTTCCCTAGACAACATTTCCAATTATTGTGTAGTAATAACTAAATCTAAAAAAAATAAAATAAAAAATAAAAACTACATTTACAAATGAGTAAAATGAACATGAATGAACATTTAAAGTATTAATAAAAACTATTCATGTATTTAAACAACAAATAAAATAAATAAAATTACTAAACCTTGAACTAAAATTACAATAAAAATAGAAAATAATTAAATATAAAAATAAGTAATGCAAAATATCAATAAAAACTATACAGATATATTTAAAAAAAATAATAGAAATTACAAAAACACAACAAAATGACTAAAATGTTAAAATTAAAAGCTAAATTGAAATTATAAAAATAAAAAGTAATTCAAAATATTAATAAAAACTAAAATTCCCATAGTACATAAATGGCACTAAAATGACACTGGCCTTGTGTCAGTCGTCTGTCGTGTGTGTCATGTTTTCCCGCCTCTTGTGTCCATATTTGGTTTGTTTCCTGTCCTCGTCTAGTGTGATTATTAGTTAATCTTTGTCCAGCTGTGTTTGTCTCGTTATCTATGATTTACCTGTGTATTTATAGTCCTGTCTATTCAGTTTGATTTGGTCTGGTCTACTCGTTACTCCCTGGTGTTCCTGTCTGTGTCAGCATTGCCTTGTCTTGCCCTGCTTTGATGTCTTCAGTAAAGACTGTTATGTTGAGTTACATCCTCGTTCCTCCCTGCTGTGTGCACCGTGATACCTTGAGTCTATTAAACTGTATTTCACAAACTCATCTACACTAAAAAAAAATTTTATGTAAGTGGTTCCAATCAATTTATTTTAGCTACATTTAAATAAACAAATTTAGTTGACTAACTTTCAACATTTATTTTTTTATTTAAATGTAGCTAAAATAAATAGTTTGCAACCACTTACATTAAAACAAAAAAAATTGTATCACTTTTTTTCAGTGTAATTAAATCAGTCAGCATGGTCAGGTTGCATGACACCCTCATTCTCAAAAACCATCAACAAATTATAAATTTGTAATTACAAGTTGACGTGCAGTGACGATAAAAACGGAGAATTACATGCTGCTGAGAGCAAATTCAAGTGAAGTCAAAAGACATTTAGAAACCGAACCGATTTTTACCTATTCACATCTATAATGAATAATTCTAGTAATGTTTTGGTTGCCACTTGATGTTAAGTCATTATGCAAAACAACTGATTATTTTGACCAGATCAGTTCATCACGGTGAAGACAATCCCAGAATGCATTGTATCAAGATTAGCCAGTAGATCTGAGATGCATGCAGTGGATGAGAGAAGCGTCAATTACGGCTTGTATTGTGTTGAAATACGCATGTGTGCCCTTCATAGTGAACTTGAGTCATTAAGGACGATTGAAATTCGGTGGCGGTGTGCGATTGAGCCGGGATTACACGCGTGTCTCCGTTATTCTGCTCTTTCCTCAGACTTAATGAGAACAGAAAGCTTTGTTGTGCTGAGATCCTCTATTCACAGCGGCGCGTCTGTCGAACGGCTCCAACCGCCGAGGAGGAATGACATCTAATACCTGAGGGCACTTTCTTATCTCCAACCTGTCAAAAACAGACACGGCCATCATTCAGAGCGGCTTTAGGCCACAGAACTCAGCAGCCAATGGCAAACGGCTCTCCATATTTCCATTGTAAGAAGGCAAGCGTGTTTCTCCCCAGCGGAACGGAGCTTCTTCCTCGTTCTCCGTGTTTTCAGGATGAGATGCTCCTGACGGATGTGAGATGTGATATGTTTAAGTGAATTAATTAGTGCTGTTCACTAGTCAGTCATCACTAGTGCCAGTGCTGATAGTGATATGGTGACTATGGTATCTTTTCTTACTCTCAAAGGAATAGTTCAGCCAAAAATGAAAGTTTGCTGGAAATACAGTGCCCTCCAAAAGTATTGGAACAGTAAGGCCAATTCCTTTATTTTTGCTGTAGACTGAAAACATTTGGGTTTGACGTCAAAAGATGAATAAGAGATGAGAGATTAACATTTCAGCTTTTATTTACAGGTATTTTCATCTGGATCTGATACACAACTTAGAAGATAGCACCTTTTGTTGAACCCACCCATTTTTCATGTTACCAAAAGTATTGGAACAGATAGAATTAACAGATTAAAGTGAAAAAGACTTAATATTTAGTTGCAAATCCTTTGCTTTCAATAACTGCATCAAGCCTGTGACCCATTGACATCACCAAACTTTAGCATTCTTCTTCTGTGATGCTTTTCCAGGCTTTCACCGCAGCCTCTTTCAGTTTTGGGGGGTTACTCCCTTCAGTCTCTTCTTTAGCAGGTCAAATGCATACTCTACAGGGTTTAAGAGATTGGCTTGGCCAGTCTAAAACCTTCCACTTCTTGCCCCTGATGAACTCCTGTGTTGTTTTGGCACTATGTTTTGGGTCATAATCTTGCTGCATGATGAAGGATCTCTCAATCAGTTTGGTTGCATCTTTCTGTAAATTGTCAGACAGAATATTTCTGTAGACTTCTGAGTTAATTTAGCTGCTGCCATCATGTGTTACATCATTAATGAAGATTAATGAGCCTGTCCCAGAAGAAGCGATGAAAGCCCAAGCCATTACATTACTTCTGTAATGTGTACTATAATGTACACCTGTGTACACTGTGTTTCAGATGAGCTTGTATGTTTGGGATCATGAGCAGATCCTTTCTTTCTCCAAACTTTAGTCTTTCCATCACTTTGGTCCATAAAATCAGTCCATAAAACCTTGTCCCAGAATTTCTGAGGCTCGTCTCCTATTCTTCTTGCTAATGAGTGGTTTGCATCTTCTGGTGTAGCCTCTGTACTTGTGTTCATGAAGTCTTCTGCGAACAATAGATTGTGATCCCTTCACTCCTGCCGTCTGGAGGTTGTTGCTGATGTCACTAACAGTTGACATCAGTTAACATCTGGAGAAGACAAAAGCTGAAACAAATCCAGCATTAAGACGTTTTTAACTCAAATACATTATCCATAATAACTTTTCTTCCAGTGAAAAAGTGTTCTGGTCTGAATCAGGAGAGAAATTTGCACAGATGCCAAAACAGCTCAAAACAAATATGTGGCTGGATTTTGACGTGAGAGACAACAGGAGGTGCACATTTTTTATCAGCTGTTTGGACTCTCATTCTGACGGCACCCATTCACTGCAGAGCATCCATTGCTGAGACACTGATGCAGAGACACATTTCTACAAACCTGATGAACAAACACACTCATCCTGATCTTGGATGGCCTTTATTGTCCCTTTATTTGTTGTTTAAATGAATGTTTCTGCATGTAAACCAAAAATTTTCAAATTTATGTACAAGATAGTAATTGCAAGGGTAAGTTTTTCATTTTATTTGTGATTAAATATTTCAAGCCGATCTCAAATGTTATTACAGTTCGACAGCAGACGATACGCAAACAGTCAGAATCAACCCTTGCATGAGTGAATTTTTGATCCGCAAGTCGTGATCGGTTTATTCATGTTGTGGGTTGTTTGCTGTATGGCAGTGATTTTTGTATTCAGCGCTGAGAATGAATCAGTCGGGTGTCTCAGAGCGGCTTTACCAGAATATTGACTGAAAGAAGCTCTTGATTGTCTCCAGGACAGACGTGTCTCTTCATGAAGGTATCACCACTTCTCTACATGCATCATATTCATAGACGGATCAGAAATCACAAGATGAGGGATGACGGCTGATGAAATGATTATGGATCTGAATTTCCTCAGGATTTCTCACAGGCAGTGCTACGAAGATACAGAAACATCACAATCATTCACTGAAGCATGAAGACAAAACTCTGCTCATTCACAAATGCTTCTGTATGTGCTATCTCTGTATGTTTTAAGGGTAAATTATAGGCAAGGCCAAATTCACAGCACAGAAATCAATGGATCTCATTAAACCTGATCTTACAGAAAAATGCAGCTATTTTAATAATGATAATAATAATAATAATGCATTTATTTTATTTAGACCTTTAAAAGTGGGACCTTCACAAAATGCTTACAGAAAAACAACAGCAAATATATAAAGCCAATAAAAAACGCACAAAAGCAAGGAAAAAGTCAAAAACAAAAGTTTTGATTTAAAAATGCCCTTTGATTTTACAATGTGGTGATTTTATGTGAATTCATACACAGCAAAAAAAAAAATAAAAATCAAATAAGGCATTTGTGTTATCAGCGCTGTGAACGACTGACGTGAGATCAGTGTGTGTGTGTGTGTGTGAGGAGCATCTGATGATCGCTGGAGGTCTGAAGGTCAAAGGTCGTCGAGGTGATAAGGAGAGTTTGAACCGCGTCCAAAAGGTAAAGGGGGAGGTGTTGCCACAATTTATAGCAATATTTTCAGTATTTCTCAGAGATCGGGTTTCAAGTATAATTCGTTCGAAGTAATGGTGCTTCATATAATGTTATCCAAAGAAACAAGTGTTAATGATAAATCCCCTGTGATGTTTGTACTGGCTACTGTATACAGGCCACCAGGGCACCACACAGACTTTATTAAAGAATTTGCTGATTTTCTATCTGAGGTGGTGCTGGCTGAAGATCAAGTCCTAATTGCTGGTGATTTTAATATCCATGTTGATAATGAAAGAGATTTGTTGGGATCAGCATTTATAGACATTCTAAACTCCATTGGTGTTAAACAACACGTTTCAGGACCTACTCATTGTCGAAATCATACTCTAGATTTAATACTGTCATATGGAATTGATGTTAGTGGCATTGAAATATTGCAGCAGAGCGATGATATCTCAGATCATTATCTAGCCATCGGGACAAGACCACAGGAACCAGATGAGTCCTTTGCACAATCCTAACACCTGTCTAGCAATGTTAGAACACCACAGCAACTGCCTAGCAACACCCTAACAACATTAAAACAGAAGAGCAACTGCCTAGTAACATCCTAGCACCTGTCTAGCAATATTAGAACACCACAGCAGCTGCCTAGCAACACCCTTACAACATTAGAACAGAAGAGCAACTGCCTAGCAACACCCTAACAACATTAGAACAGAAGAGCAACTGCCTAGTAACACCCTAGCACCTGTCTAGCAATGTTAGAACATCACAGCAACTACCTAGCAACACCCTAACAACATTAGAACAGAACAGCAACTGCCTAGTAACATCCTAGCACCTGTCTAGCAATATTAGAACACCACAGCAACTGCCTAGCAACAGTCCAGCAACATTAGAACACTAGAGCAACTGCCTAACAACACCCTAGCAGCCATCTACAGTAGCAATGTTAGAACACCACAGCAACTGCCTAGCAATACGCTAGCAACATTGGAACACAAGAGCAATTGCCAAGCAACACCCTAGCAACCATCTAGAAATGTTAAAACACCACAACAACCGCCTAACAACACCCTAACAAGGTTAGAACAGAAGGGCAACTGCCTAGTAACACCCTAGCACTTGTCTAGCAATGTTGGAACACCACATCAACTGCCTAGCAACACCCTAACAACATTAGAACAGAAGAGCAACTGCCTAGTAACATCCTAGCACCTGTCTAGCAATATTAGATTCGCCTCCGGCGTGGGAGGCGGGCGCTCTAACAAGGAGGCTAAACGCCACGGCCTCTAGCGTCAGTCGCTAGAGCGCCACTTGAGGTCGGGGAGTGAGGTTTAACCTGCACAGCACTTACCCGCTGGCCTCTGCTCCACTAGCAACATGTAGTAATGCCTGCAAAGCTCGAATCACTCATCATGTGCTTAGCTGCTCGACTCCAAGGCCTATTTGCCTTGATAAACTTTCTTTTTCAGTGTGTGATGATGTTTTAAGTGAAGAAGTTAATATTTCAGCGCTGACGTCTGTTTTTATCATTCCGTGTCCGTCCAGCGCCGCTCCGCTGGAACAATTACAGCATGTAGATGTCAGTCAGTGTTCTCTCTTTTAAAGCTTTTCCTTCACTTCTCTATCCTCTCCATCACTTCAGAGGAGTCGCTGGCCGTGTGTGCTCTGATGTTAATCTCAGATGACACACCGGCTGTAATTAGTGTCTCTAATTGGCAGAATGTCGTCACCTGTGAAGCGAACAGAAACGAGGCCTGAATCGAGAGGCGAGCGACACAGCTCCTCACATCTCACCTGTGATACTCTCTCAAAACAGAGCTTTCTGAACTCATTTCATCACACTGAAATTTGACAGGATTCTGCAGCTGTGTCATTTGATGTGTAATTGAATGCAGGAAATATGAGGCAATCATGTTCATCAAGCCACAGTCAAGCAGGAAATCATTTGCAACCGACATCATCATCCACCTGTTGTAGTTGAGCTGCAGACCTTCAGATCTGCTTCTTAGACTCTCCATTAACCTGCGTCAGAGTTCACAGCTTCTCTTTCTCATGTAAGCGCTGCATTTGAAACTCAAACTGTCATTTATAAGAGATTTAAGCTTCTTTCCATTAAAACTGCATGCCAAATTGCCAATAAACAGTCCTGCACATCCCTCTGATTAATTAAAATTTAATAAATTGCCAAAAAGTAAGTCTCCAGCGTGTCTCTTTTGAGATTATTTACTTCATTATGTTGATTAGAGTTTGCACAAATTGCATCAGGACAGTCATATATGTGGTGTAGCTCTTCGGGGCATATTCGGAAAAGAAATACAAATGAATCCTCATTACATTTACAAAAAGAACCAATTCCTCTATGACTTGTTCTGAATTATTGGTTGAGGAGATGCTGTGGATGACACTGAAAAACACTTCATGCTAGCTTTCAAACCAATGCTCAGCAAGCTGCGTTTATTTGATCAAAATACAGTAAAAACAGTGAAATATTAGTTTTAAACAGCTGTTTTCTATATGAATAAAATGTAATTTATTTCTGTGATCTGCAGCTGTATTTTCAGCATCATTACTGCAGTCTTCAGTGTCACATGATCTTCAGAAATCATTCTAATTGCACTGACCCAAACTACTAAAATCAACTCATTATATCATAAAATAGCGAACAAATGCATTTGGCAGAACTTTTTTTTTTTTCAATCTTACATTCCATTCAATTGATCCTGCATTCCTTGGGAACTGAACCCTGACCTCAGTGTTGCGTGCATACCATACAGGAATGCAAAATCAATGGCATGACTTGATCGAGTATCTTTCTTCTAAAGTATATTGAATGTTATCTTTTTTGTTTTGTTTTGTAGAAGCAGAATGACGGATTGCATTGCATCACGTTACGTGAGTCAATCACAGATTTCACGTTTCTGCCGCAGTTCTATGATGCAGTGAATATAATATGTTTAACAGCACATACAGCGGCATATTTTCAATACATCATAATGTTTTTGTTTTGTCGTAGCTGATTGGATCACGTTCCACTGCGGTTCTTGCTGTATTGTCATCCTCCAGCAGCAGAGATCTCTCTCTGATTAAACAGATTTATGATGTATGAGTGTTTCATGTAAAACTGTGTTTAGAGTACTAGTGATGGTTGACTTAACTAACACTAACTAACCACCTGACGGCGGTCAAGCACACATTGGTCTGAAGCCGTATATCAGGTCGTGTTGTTTCGCTGAGAGTTGATTGGCGTCTGTGTCCTCAGCAGAAGTGCTGACATCAGCGTTCCTGCAGTGCACTCTGGGACAGGCACATTCTGCTGACACACAGTCCTTCCTCTCAAAACCTCATATTAGACCACAAACTTCTCCTTGCCTTCATTTTTCAGGTCAGTTTAATATGTTTTCAGCTCTTGCCTGACGTTTTGCTCACAGATACTTTGAGGCCTGTTTCAGAAAGAAGGTTAAGTGAAAACTCTGAATATGTTTACCCTGAAATGATGCAAACTCTTGGTTTTCTGTTTCAAAATGGGAGGTTTGTCCCGGGAAAGCAGGGTAAGTCAAGCCCGTTTCTGAAAGAGAGGTAACTTATACTCAGTCAGTTACCGTGGTAACCTTCTCTGCACTGTAACAAAAACAGCAACTGTGCATTTTCTAGTTTACGAAACCTTTTGAGTCTGAAATACTAAAAAATGCTATTTTCTTGAAACTGCATAAAAACCCTTGCCAGACCAACGAAATTACCCCAAATGTTGTCCCAACTAGTCAAACACAATTATCTGAACAAAGAATTTCATGTTGTTGAAATTTCAAGGCTTTGTGAGTTCCCAGCATGCATTGCAGTATGAATCAATTATGCAGTTACTGTTATAGGTTTATCGTTTTGACTTCATTTAAACTTTTGTTGTTTTGTCATTATTGTTAGTTATTTGTTGAACTGTGATGCAAAGAGCTCATCTTTTTCACATTTGTTGATTGCCACTGTTCTTGAGGTTTGTGTGCCTAAAAACAGAAACAGAAAAAAATAAGTTACCTCAACGACATTAATTCAGTTTCAATTGCTGTGAAAATAATTTTTCTATGAGCAAAATAAGACAATCAGCATTGCATGAGCAAACTAATTTACATTGGCTCAACAAAGTATCTTTACTGAGAAGAACTAACATATTATTGATGAGAGAACTCAAGTCTTACTGCATCAAGTTCCCTTATTCTTTTTATTTTATTTTTTTATGTTTTCTTAACTATTTTTTACAGTGAGTGAACCTTACCTGTTCGGGAGCAGGTTTTCTTCAGTAACCCCAGAGTTTCTTTCTGTCTCCTCCGCTTTTTAAAGCATAAGCGATGTTTAAATACCCCATTCATTCATTCAGTCATTCATTCAGTCACGCCGCAAAAATTTATTTTTTGTTTTATTTCAAGTACAAATATCTAAAAATTATTTAGTTAAGATGCATTTTATATACACTGTAAAAAAAAAAGAATAGTTTCAAATGAAAATAATTTGTTACCTCGCTGACTAAAAATGTTAACTTTAGTCAACTTTAAATTTTCCGTTACTTAATGTTAAGTTAAGTGACAACTTGGATATTTTAGTTGACTAAACTTAAAAAAACATTTAGTCAGCGGGGGTAACAAATTATTTTAAGTTGAAACAATTTTTTTTTTTTTTTACAGTATAGATGAAAAATTATATAAGATATTTAGTCTTGTTGGGGAAACAAGTGCATTTAACGTAAAACATGTAAAATTGTCCGCCATAGGGTAAGAAAAATAATCTTAATGCAAACGGAAACAAGAATATTTTTAATTATTTCCCCAGATAATTTGCAAAATAAGAAAAATGCACTTAAATTAGTCTCCCCCCATGGAAACAAGACTAAATACCTTGTAATTTTTTTGTCAAATTCTAAGTAAGAAAAGTATTTTTCCAGTGTAGGTACATTCATTCATTGCACGTATTTTCCTCATGCAGACACTGTGAAAGTGACAAAAATGTCATCTCCGTTTACACAGGATCCTGTAGACGAGGAGGCCATATTCACATGCATATTTAATTGAGCGGTATAAAAAGGTAGTTTTCTTTAAAACATTTTAAAACGAGATGCAGAGCACATTATAAGGCCGCTGTATGCAGGGTGATAAGGAAAGTGTGTTGCTCTCAGGCTCTTTCTGAGAAGTTTTTCCTGCACAAATCTGTCAAAGAGGAGTTTCTCTGGACTGTAGGTCAGTGGTGTAGAAATCGGTTTAAATGAGGCTAATCTGATAAATGACGTTCACTTGATAACATCTTTCTGTGACCTCTGGAAGTAAGCAGAATTTCCTTCAGGATTTCCAGTGTGGTTGGATGCATCGATGACAAGCATGTTCCCATCATCGCACCTCCTGAAAATGAATCAGAGGATGACATTTTTCCTTTTGGATTATAAATTCTTCATCTGTCAGTGGTGCAGGTTCTCCCTCTACCTTGTTTCTGTCCACCGAGTACAAGTCAGTTGTTAATTTCATTACTCTAATTAAGAAATGTAACAGGTTGGATTAGAGAATATTTAATTACTACGTGAAAAGAGCGTTAGACAGCTGCGCATTGAAACAGACACTGAATGATATTTAATGTCAAATGTTTGTAATTGTGTGTTTATGATTAATTTTTTAGCTGCTGCCACGTTCTTCTATTTTTCTGCCGTGGGATACCATGAAAATTAATATTAGTTCAATAATTTACTGTTTTCACCTCTGATATTATAACTGTGATTAAGGATTAAAATTACATATTGACTCAGAAGTATGCTGATGTATTTTTGTCTGGTGCTGTTGCCATGGTGAATCATAATTTCGGAGCTCCATTGATCACTAAACTCAGAGTCGTTACTATCATCAACTAAAACCATAAAAACAATGCATTACATTAAATAAAATAACATAATATAAAAATCATTTTATTTAAGACTTAAAATAGGCAAAATATTATTTACTTGAAATAAACTAAATGTTAACTAAAATTAAATACAGTTATTTTATAGTCTTAATTAAGACTTTAGCCTCCGGTTTCACAGACAAGGCTTAGGCCTAGTCCCAGACTAAAATGCATGTTTGAGCTGTTTCAACTGAAAATATCTTGCTCATATCAATATGTCAGAGCCATTGTTGTGTCTCAAGATGCACATCTGTAACATTTTCTTCTGAGGCATTTTTAATAGAAGCTGCTTAAAAACCTTAATTTAACTAAAGCCTAGTCCTGGCTTAAGCTAAACCCTGTCTGTGAAACTGGGCCTAGATATTATTATTTCAATTTAAAAAAATATATTTTTTTTTTATTTCAGCGAGTTGCCAAAGCAACATTTCGCATTTTCTCTGAGTTTAACTTGATTTTTACTAAAATTACTAAAACTTAAATAAAATTAATACAAATATATAGACATATTTAAAAATAATAATAGACTAAAAATAATAAATAGAATTAAATAAAATATAAATAGAATTACTAAATCTAAAATGGAAAACAAAAAATAAAAACTAATTCATATTAATAAAAACTATAATATAATCTCAGTGATACTAAAAAAAACACATGGCATTTGATATAATTTATTGTTTTTATACGGCTGATTTACCTTTTAAAGGACAGTTCAGAAGTTAAAATGTTCATCATGTATTCACATGACTTTCTCCAAGAAAGATAAAAGATTACACTTTTAAAGACTATCAGGTTTACACTGCAAAAAAATGCTTTTCTTGATTTTTTGTCTTGTTTCCAGCCCAGATATCTAAAAATTCTTAAATCAAGAAGGATTTTCTAGACTTTCTAGGATTTTCAAAAAATTATTGTCTTGTTTTCAGAAAAAACTAATCAAAATTAAGTGTTTTTGCTTGGAACAAGCTAAATAATCTGCCAATGGGGTAAGCAAAATAATATTACTTTCTGTTTGTGATTATTTATTGTTATTGTCTTGTTATTGAAAACAAGACAATAATTTTTTTTAAATCCTAGAAAAATCTAAGTAAGAAAAGCATTTTTTTACACTGTAACATTGTCAATGAACTGTTGCTTTAATTGAGTGAGTGAGTGAGTGAGTGAGTGAGTGAGTGAGTGAAAGAAAGAAAGAAAGAAAGAAAGAAAGAAAGAAAGAAAGAAAGAAAGAAAGAAAGAAAGAAAGAAAGCAAATGAATGAGCTGAGCAGAGCTGCATGAACCGGTGTGTTCTCTTATGTTCAGGTGAAGCAGACCTGAAGCTCAGCATCTTCTGCTGATGATCAGAGTCCTTCACGGCATCAGTCTTCATTATTATGGAGGTCAGCGGAGCGACAGTGAATTAAACACTCAATGTGTCCTTGATCCTGATCTGCAATCATTCACCGCATGTTCATGAATGACCCTGATTTCTCTTCAGACTCACACAAGCACACTTCTCTTTGCAGTATACTACACACGGAGCAGGTATCGTGTCATTTTGTGTACGTATTGAATGCAGTGCACTCACGTCTATTTCCACTCATGAAGCCAAAGGAACAGTAACATTTTTTGACTCATTTGTGAATCTTTCTGTCCAAAATACATTTTTACACAAAACTGAATACGAAAAATGTATGTATTTATGTAATGATGACTGCACTGGATTCATAAAACATAGTGATATCATGGTTTCAAACTGCATACTGTTTTGCACACTATTTTCTTATTAGCATGCAGTTTATAGTGCGCACATGTTTATGAGAACTGATTTTTGTGAACTAAAACGAACAGAAACAGGTTTGTTAATTGAAATAAAGCTGAAATAAAATATAAACATTAGAAATGAGAAAATTAGAAATGTTGTCTAGGCAACTAACTGAATTATGCTTAATTTGAAGCAATAAAATTACAAACTTGAAATAGATAATATTTATAAATAAAAAGATAGATAGATAGACAGACAGACAGACAGACAGTTATAGATAGATAGATAGATAGACAGACAGACAGACAGACAGTTATAGATAGATAGATAGATAGATAGATAGATAGAGAGATAGATAGATAGATAGATAGATAGATAGATAGATCCAGTGTGTTTGTGTGCATCTGCTGCAGTTCCACAGATGGTCATTAAAGCTCATTAAATCAGTCATGTGATCAGAATATACGATGAATCTGATGATGTCTCTGATTCTTTCACAGTCTGATGCTGTTTCCAGAGTTTCTCGTTCTGCTGCTGGTTTTTTCAGACTCCTGACAGTGAAATGGATTAAAGCGGGTTTGCTGACAGTGAACATATCAAATGTGCCTCTCTCTCTCTCTCTCTCTCTCTCTCTTGATCACCTGCTTTGTCTGAAGTGAGTCACCTTGCAAATATATGAATAGTAAATGCAGGGAAAGTAATCTGCTTCCTGACGGCTACACTGCTGCATTTGCATAGCTGCCAGCATCAGGAACCTGCGACCAGAATCCACAATCACACGCATACATTTCTCACGCCGCGCATCAGATGCCAGACGCTGCTTCTCTGACCCGCTCCGTGTGTGTGTGTGTGTGTGTGAGTGTGTGTGTGTTTATTAGTCACGGTTTGGGTGCATTTGTCCTCAGAAATGAGAAAATATTTACATTCACATTCATCCAAAGCAATAGACGAAAATTCATAGTACATAATATTCGTAGTGCATAATGCCAAACAACACAAAACATCACTATGGGACATTTAGGGACACTATCAATTATAAAAATTCATAAATTAATATTTTGGGGGTTTTTATTAATGTTTCCTCTGCAGTGAATGGGGGCCGTCAGAATGAGAGTCCGATAAAAACATCACAATAATCCACACCACTCCAGTCCATCAGTTAACATCTGGAGAAGATAAAAGCTGAAACAAATCCAGCATTAAGATGTTTTTAACTAGGAAGTGTTATTATGGATTATGAACTCTATGTATTTGAGTTAAAACGTCTTAATGCTGGATTTGTTTCATCTTTGGTCTTCTCCAGATGTTAACTGATGGACTGGAGTGGTGTGGATTATTGTGATGTTTTTATCAGCTGTTTGGACTCTCATTCTGACGGCACCCATTCACTGCAGAGCATCCATTGCTGAGACACTGATGCAGAGACACATTTCTACAAACCTGATGAAGAAACACACTCATCCTGATCTCAGATGATTTGAGAGTGAACAAATTTCCAGCTGTGGTTTTTGTTTGATTGATTTTGACTGTATGTTCAGTGATTAAGTGAAGTGACCCATACTCGGAATTTGTGCTCTGCATTTAACCCATCCATACTGCACACACACAGCAGTGAACACACACACACACACCGTGAACACACACAGCAGTGAACACACACACACCGTGAACACACACCCGGAGCAGTGCACACACACACACAGCAGTGAACACACACACACACCGTGAACACACACCCGGAGCAGTGGGCAGCATTTATGCTGCGGCGCCCGGGGAGCAGTTGGGGGTTCGGTGTCTTGCTCAAGGGCACCTCAGTCGTGGTATTGAGGGTGGAGAGAGCGCTGGACATTCACTCCCCCCACCTACAATCCCTGCCGGCCCGAGCCTCGAACCCACAACCTTTGGATTACGAGTCCAACTCTCTAACCATTAGGCCACAACTTCCCCATTGATCAGATATTGTCAGACGGCTGTAGTGTTATTGGCGTTCAGTCGTGACGGTGTTTTCTCTCTCGTGTGATGAATATGGGACGATGAGGCTGTTTGTAATGGATTCTGGAGTCTCCTCAGATCCATCTGAGTGCGTTTCATTGCTCTCTCGGCCCTCAGACGCTTCAGGCCTCTGAAGTTCAGCTTTATGAGCCGACAGCAGCGCAGAGGATCAATCCCATGATGCCGCGGTGCCTGAGGTCCCAGCTCCGAGAACGATCCACACTTCTGATGAGACAAACGAGAAACGATAGAGAGAAGATCACCAGCAGCTTTATGGCACAGAAGTAAACATTATTTATTTATATGCTACTATATTATTAAGTAATATTTTGAATTAGATTTTATTTTTATGTTTTCATGTTCGTTTAGGTTTTAGTCATTTTGTTGTGATTTTTGTCATTTAATTTATGATAATATATGGTAATAATATTTTAATATGATAATATTTACATTAAAAAAAATTATATTATAAAAACTTTTATACATTTTTATAACATTATTATAATATATATTATATTCTATTTAAGGTCATTTGATTTATTTTTTTAAAAAGATTTAGACTAAAGTGCATTGCTAAAATTACCACATACAGTGTATCAAGTTTGTAACATTTTCAGTTTTGTTGATGTTAAATAATATATATATATATTTTTTATTTTTATTTTTATCCAGTAACTGTCACATAATTCAAGGGAATTTTCTGGATTAAAAAAAAAAATATTGTAACCAGTTTAATTTTTTCCAGTTAGTTTGTTTTGGATACAAGCTTCTGCCAACCAAATAAAAGTAAATGTTAAAACAAGATGTTTAATTCTGTTAATGGTGTTAATTGGTATTTTATTATTCTCTTTATTTCTATATTCTCATATTGCAATAATACTTTTTATTTCACTTCTTGTATATCCTTTTTAAATATTTAAAAATATGTATATCTTGTATATCTGTTTTTAAATAAAATATGTCTCTGAGCAGCTTATTTAAAGACATCCAGACCATATCCTACTAAAAGACTGTACTACTATACTACTTTCAGTGCATTTGTATTTAGATCATTTATTTCTAAAGTACTAACCAGAACCTGGAATCTGAATTTAATTCTGAATTCCTTCTGATTCATTTTGATTTTCATTTATGCATTTAACAGATGCCTTTATCCAATGCACTTACAATTAGAGAAACATCCTAATTGTTGGATTTGGATCCATAATTTCTGTGTTTGGCCATGTGAGGTTCATGCAGACTGATCTGAGATCAGATGCTCCGCACAAACATGTGGCAATCTGCAATTAATTGAATATGTTGATTTCTCTTTCATAAATCACAGGGCAATCTGTGAAGTGAAAGACATTCATAATTTTCTCATCACTTGCTCACAGAGACACTGAATGTCTTACTGATGATCTGATTCTGAATCGCGCGTCTTCAGACAGAATTGGCATATTGTCCAATTATGGTTTTACAAATGTGCTCAGAAAGAGGATGAGGAGGTCAGCGGTAGTTTAGATGAAGATGTCAGTGTTTGTGTTTCCGATGCCTCCATTTTTCTAAACTGATTTTCCACACTCCTCCAAAAGTCGTTCAATATTCTCAACACAATTAACACATTCAGAAAGGCATTTTGAGTTCATAATGTAGTGCTGCAGTGATTTCATTATTACACTGGAAAAGGAGATCAGAGTGGCAAAGAGGAATTATTCTGACAAGCTAAGGAACAAATGATCTTCCAGTGATCCTGCTTCAGTGTGGAAAGATATGAAGGATATCACCAGCTACAAGACACCATCCCCCAGCGCTCTGGAGAATCAACACCTGGCAGACGATCTGAACGAGTTTTACTGTAGGTTTGAAAAATGCTCTCCCCCCCACTCACCATCATGAACAGCACTGTGACTGCAGTGGAGTCATTCAGATTCCTGGGCACCACCATCTCTCAGGACCTGAAGTGGGACATTCACATAGACTCTATTATGAAAAAGACCCAGCAGAGGTTGTACTTTCTTCGCCAGCTGAGGACGTTCAACCTGCCACAGGACTTACTGAAACAGTTCTACTCTGTCATCATTGAATCCATCCTCTGCACCTCAATAACTGTCTGGTTCAGCTCAGCTACCAAATCTGACCTCAGAAGACTACGGAGGGTAGTCCGGACTGCTGAGCGAATCATTGGTACAACCCTCCCCACTCTCCAAGAACTGTACTCATCCAGAGTGAGCAAAAGGGCTGGTAAAATCACTCTGGACCCCTCACATCCAGCACACTCCCTCTTTGAACTGTTACCGTCTGGTCGACGCTACAGAGCTCTGAGCACCAGAACGACCAGACACAGGAACAGTTTCTTCCCTCAGGCAATCCATCTCATGAACACTCAACAATAAACGTGGAACACACAACTCTATTATTTATTCACCACACTTGCTTACTTTTTTATTTATCAAATTTTTTCATTTCAAATTTGCACATATTAGACCTGTGCACACATAACTGTCTATTATATATATTGTGTTTTTGCTGTTTTGTACATTGCCTATTTTGATATTTGTATATTATTCTTTTATTATCTGTGTCCTGTTGCTGTCTCTCCGTTGCACTGTGAGCTACTGTCACTAAAATAAATTCCTCGTATGTGTAAACCGTATGTGCCAATAAAGCTGATTCTGATTCTGATATCTGCTCAAACTGATGTTCATCATATTCATCTCATTCAGGTGTTTCTATATGAATCAGATGGTGATGGAGACTCTGTTACTCTCAGATTGATCTGTTTCTCTGTTGATTGAGAGTATTGATGAAACCATCATTATGAAGTGTAAGTGATTTCATCTTTCATTGCTTATTTAAAATACTGAATGAAGACATTAATGCAGAAATCCAGATGATTCTGATCATGCAATTGTACTTGGCAATAAATTTTTTTTTTTAAGTCATAAACAAAGATTATTGGAGCATGGTTTACAAGAAAATACTTCAAAATTTTACATTCAATTCAATGTGTTATTTGCTGTTCCTTCGAGAAATTTTACTATTAGTTTCTAAGTGGAATTTATTTTTTTACACCAGTTGTTTTCAGCAATGTAAAAAAAAAATTGACCTAACTCAAAAAATTAAGGCAACTTATTACACTCAACTTGATAAGTTAACTTAACTAGCAACTGCCAACTTAAAAACTTTTGTTTATTTATTTATTTATTTTTTTTGAAAAAATTTTTTTCATTTAAAGATGAAACTTTAGTTCATCTTTAGTTCATTCAACTTCAGTTAAAAGTAAGTCTATTGAACTTTAAAAGATCTGTCAGAACAACTAAAGATTATTTAGCATTTAGCAATGCTTATCCTCTTTATCAATCCTCTTTCTTTTAGATTTATGTTTATTTTCAAAGCCCACTACATAATATGGGCAGTATGTGCCTCTTAAACATAAAAGCAAATATTTATGCTGATAGACAAATGTATTGAATCCAGAAGTTGCATTGAGATGCACAGCAGCATAAATTAACCCAGTAAAATGTAAAACAATGATAATATTTTAATAATAATTAACATAAAATATTTTCAAGCTGCAATGCATGCTGGGAACTTTAACAATGCAATATTGTTCAATGTAAAATTGTTTGTTTAGATGACTCAATTTTGAAAGTTGGGAGAACATTTGGAAATGTTGTGAACAAATAAAATAAGAAAAGTTGAGAAAACTCAAAAATCTCCTGATCCCCATGAAAAAATACTATAGTAATTTTTTGTAAATACTACAGTTTTTTTAACCATACTATAGTACAGTGTATTATACTGTATATATTATAGTATTTACAACACTTTGTTAATGAATGTTAAAGCATACTGTAGTATTAACTGAACTGATAAACTGTAGTATACTGTAGTTTTTACTGCAGTAAACTGTAGTGTATTGTAGTATAATTAACCCAATAGTTGTGGAAGACTTGGTTAAAGTCATTTGTTTATATTATATAGTTCTTATATTACCAGAGCAACTATAGAATTACCACAACAAATTAATTCAAGCATTTTGCTATAGTATGGTTAAAAAACACTGTATTTACTATAAATTACTGTAATATTTTTTCATGCTTCAAACGTTTAGGTTTTCTCAACTTTTAATTTTTTACAGTGTAATTGAGTATCTAAGTAAAGTAAGCAAAACAACTTTTGTTAGTATTAGTATTAGTATTAGTTAGTATTGTTATTTAGTATTTTTGTTCGATTCACACAAAAATTAAAATGACTTCTACTAAAATAATTTTGTTCAGGCTACTTTTTACATTTGTTAGTAGAACCTTTGGAAAGTTGGATTTTTTATGAGGTATTGTCCCATCATTGATCTCACGGCTGAAGGTCAGGAGATGTGAACCTTTGGCTCCAGTCCTGGAAATCTCAGGGAAATGTGTGAGAATCAGATCTTATAATCACTCTCAGCTCAGATTCATATTGATCAGACGTCAGGACACACGTTTGATGGCTTTCTGAGATGCGTCTGGTTTTGCAGACAGATGCTTTCACTTTCTGTCAAAATACATCAAAACACATCCAGCACAAAGTCGTGGTTTTCATTGAAAAGATTTGAAATTGCATTCAAATTACACAGCGGGAGCCTCTTGTTGTGGGTTTTGTAATTTCTTTTTGATTTGTGTCTCACAGATTGTCAAAGCGCCAGTCGCTCTCCAAAATCACCTGTCGTCAAAAGACCAAACCGTCCCGAGGCTCGTCTAATCTTCCTGTTGATTCTTCATCATAAATCATTTTTAAGAGGCCATTACGGATCCTCCAGTCGCTCTTAAACACACCGTGATGAAACGCACAGTGTTTTTACTGTATCTCTTCATCAGTCAGGATTCACTGTGAGGAGAACACTTCCATTCAGTAAACGGATGAAGTTCTCGTCCATCAGTGATCATAATTAACGGTCTGAAGTCTCATGATAACGCCAAACTAAAATTCTGCTGATTTGCAAAAACCCAACAAAAATATGTCCTAAGAGCGTTTTGTTAGCATTCTGATTAAGTTATTCTAGTAATTCAGACTTTTTTTCTTGTAATTTTTAGTTTATATCTCTGAATGTTGATGTTTTACTTATAATTATACTCGCAATTGTGGTTTACGTCTCGCAATTCTTACATTTATTTCTAGTAATTCAGACTTTTTCCTTGCATTTTGTTTTGTTTAAATCTCAGAATTCTGATGTTTTACTTGTAATTGGTTACTTGTTTTGCTCTCGCAATTCTGAATTCCTTTTTAATTTATTCCATGGTGGAATAAAAAGGAATCAGAATTGCAAGATATAACTCAGAATTGAGAAAAGTAACTCAGAATTGTGTGTACATTTTTTATCTCATGGCAGAATCAAGCTTCCGTAAGAAACAGATGATGACCTCATTAAGGGTTTATTAGCGCTGGGGTCAGAGGTCACTGAGTTTAAATCTGTGTTCATCTATGAGTATTGCTAGTATCTGTCTGTATTTCTTGTTTCATTGCAGGTTTTGAGGTTCTAAACACAGATGCTTTTCAAAGAATCAAATGTTTTCTGTGACTGTGCCATGCATGTGTTTGATTCTTCATGTTTAAAGCTGTTTTTCTCCTGCGTCTGCAGCGTGATCTCCAGCGGATGCTGATGGATATACTCTCCTCGCTTCTCTGTTGATTCAGCATTTGGATTCAGCACTTTCCAGGGAAATTACCTCCCCTTCAGGACGGATGAAGCTCGGCTTCACCATCAATCCGTTATTTAAAGATGTTTAAATATGCCTCATGCATGCAATCGGAAATCACATTTGCATGGTTTGAGCGTGTCAGAGTTCACAGAGGAAGTGACACTTTATACATTCAGACGTGTTAATTCTCATCAGTCGCACCTAATAATAACTCATATTGTAACACTGCAGAATCTCATCAGCCGAGGATGCTGGGATGCAGTGTGTGTCTGCAGCTGATCTCTGGTCTGTGACAGGCGGATGTTCATCGATGTGCCGCATTCAGTCTGACTGCAGCCCAGTCACTAGATATCTGTGTGTGTGTGTGTGTGTGTGTTTGTATTTCTGTAGCTCTTTCACAATACGTGCCGTTTCAAAGTAGAAACTATTGACTATTACTCTGAGCTGTGAGTCTCTGAAACTGTATTTCTCACAACATACAGCAGAAGATCCTTCATTAAATGTTTAAATTAAAATAAAAAATACAATAATTACAATAAATGTTTAATAAAATGATGATTTCTTCCTTTAGACCAGTGGTTTCTACCAGCAAACTGCTAAGGGTCATCACTGGATGAACTATTAAATGAATATATTACTTAAAATAAAATTCATGTTAATATTATTATCAATATATTAAAATGATCTAAATTAATTACTGTGGCAAAAAAAAGATAATATATCAAGATGTAAACAAATCATATTGCAAAAATAATAATTGTAATAATATTAATAATAATAAAATATGGAATTATAAATTGAATTGGGGTTAAATAATTTCTTCATATCGATGCTCACAGTTTCTGTTAATAATAATGATAATAATAATAATTTGTGTTTTTTAACATTAAGCTTTTCAAAGTTAAATGGTACGAGACACGGTAGGCTTTTTAGAAAGGAAACCGAATCAGGAAGAATTAGGAGAAATCAATAAATTATGAATAAATTTCTGTCATTGTATGAAGAATATGTAATCATGTAATAATCCTTAAAAAAGTAAATGTAATGTGATTCCGAGCATTTTAAAATGTAATATAATCTAATTATGAGTACTTGAGTTTTGGAATCTGATTATGTAATCCAGATTACGTTATCAGTTACTACCCATCTCTGTATATATGGAATTATAAAATGAATTACAGTAATTTACTTATAATAATACTCCAAGTTTGTGTTAATAATCATCAAAATAATATATTTTCCATATATTGGGGGAAGTTGTGGCCCAATGGTTAGAGAGTCGGACTTGTAATCCAAAGGTTGTGGGTACATACGTACACACACACACTTAGGATGGGTTAAATGCAGAGCACAAATTCTGAGTATGGGTCACTGTACTTGGCCGTATGTCACTTCACTTTATATCATCATCATCACCACATATGTGACCCTGCAGCACAAAACCAGTCATAGCAGGACAGTATTTGTACCAATAGCCAACAATACATTGTATGGGTCAAAACGGGATATTAAGTAAAGATCATGTTCCATGAAGATATTTTGTAAATATATCAAAACTTCATTTTTGATTAGTAATATGCATTGCTAAGAACTTCATTTGAACAACTTTAAAGGAGATTTTCTCAATATTTAGATTTTTTTGCTCCCTCAGATTCCAGATTTTCAAATATTGTCCTATCATAACAAACCATACATCAATGGAAAGAAAAGGAATATTCAGCCCAAAAAAAAAAAAGACCCTTATGACTGCAGTGATCCAGGTTCACATATAATTATTATTCTTGACAGTTCTACGGTTATTTTTCAGTGCATAATGGCCTGAAGATATTTGTTTGTGGTAAAGCTGATGATTTATATTTCTCTGTGATGGTATGTTAATCAAACTCATCATTATTTTTGACATACAGTAAACTGAAATGGGTTGGACGGTGTTTTTTTAGAGTTTCAAAAGCATAATTTCGTCCAGTGCGATCAGATGTTTCATGCTTGAGGTTTCATCTCTGCATGCATCTCCTGTAATTGATCCGAGTCTGAGTCACGTGACCGCCGTGACGGAGCTCGGTCGAGTATATTTGGATCCTCGTGCTGTGTTTTGTCTTGTTGAGATCCGCACACCCGTCCTCAGCAGGACCATCTGAGGGTTTGACGTCTGTTTGTCTGTTTTTAGCCGCTCTGGAGGAGAACCTGGCTGGGTTTTCCCGGTGCAGTCTGTCCTGGTCCTCCCAAATTAATCAGATTTACCTCGCCGGCCATATGTCGAGACAGCGTGAACCTGCCCACCCTGATCCCAGATCAGCCTCCTCTGAACACGAGAACCATCTACAACCAATGGTGCTGCTGCTTCTTCACTGAAGCCCTTTCAGCAATAAAGGTTCTTCAGAGGTTTAGATTGCTCATTTTAACTCGTGTGATCATGCATTTCCTTATTAGCCTAAATCATGTCTAAAAGCAGTCCAGACATCTAAAAGCCTTTGCATTGTTTGGATGAAATCTTGGATTTCTCTTAAAGGAATAGTTCAGCCAAAAATGAAAATGTTCTCTCAGTTCATCTGAGATCAGGATGAGTTTGTTTCTTCATCAGGTTTGTATAAATGTGTCTCTGCATCAGTGTCTCATCAATGGATGCTCTGCAGTGAATGGGTGCCGTCAGAACGAGAGTCCAAACAGCTGATAAAAACATCACAATAATCCACACCACTCCAGTCCATCAGTTAACATCTGGAGAAGACCAAAGATGAAACTAATCCAGCATCAAGACGTACATAATCCATAATAACTCTTCCTCCAGTGAAAAAGTGCATCTGCTGTTGTCTCTCACGTCAAAATTCAGCCACATATTAGTTTAGAGCTGTTTTGGCATCTGTGCAGATTTCTCTCCTGATTCAGACCAGAACACTTTATCACTGGAGGAAGAGTTATTATGGATTATGAACACTATGTATTTGAGTTAAAAATGCTGGATTTGTTTAATCTTTTGTCTTCTCCAGATGTTAACTGATGGACTGGAGTGGTGTGGATTATTGTGATGTTTTTATCAGCTGTTTGGACTCTCGTTCTGACGGCACCCATTCACTGCATTGGTAAAACTTGTTGTAAATGTGGTTTCATGCTGATCTTTGACTCTAAATTGAGTTTATTTGACTCTCCTCAGGTGTTTAGGCCAGTAACGACTGCGCTGCTCTTCTAAGACGTCGCTAAACGTGTGAAACATTTAATGAGGTGCAACTGTGAGTCCTGAGGGGAAATACTTTGGTAAGTCATCACCTCGCAAGGCCGCTGTCTATTACACCTGCCTTTGTGTCCAAATATTTACCCGAAACATGATGCGGTGAAGTCGGGCACGTAATAAAGATTTAGAGCTCACCTGAGACTAAACAGGAACATCTTCTGTTCTCTTTCATCTCAAGGGTTGTGTTCGGAATAGCACACTAGCTCACTGTAAACTGCACAGTGTTCACTGGATACGGTCTGCTGTATTAATTTAATAGTATTTAGCAATAACGGATGTTTCAGACTGTAGTATGATGCATTTTTGTCACTTGGCCTCATCGTGATGCATTACAAATACAGTCATTTTTAATCGAATTTTGTCTGCAAATGTTTTAACTTTTGTCATTGTGGGATATTCTGTGCATTGTGTCCTGTTGCATTTTGGCAACAGATGCAAAATTCACATTTTATATAACTTTGGAAATATTTGGTAGTGTGCTATTCGGATTTTAACCAAGACTTTCCCATCAATAATGCAGCAATTGGTCTCTAAATAATAAGAACTGTCTGACTGGCAGATTAAAAATATATTATTATATTATTTTATGAACTATTTATTTTCACAGAAATACTTATGACTGTTGAACAGACTCTTGTTGCTTTGTTTAGCTCTTAAAAATGGTTGATGAATTCAGGTCAGATTTTCTGAAGACCTGATGAATAGATGAGAGATCTTATTTGAGTGAATGTTGAAACGTCCACATTAAAAGTGTTTTTACAGTGATATTTTATATTCTCTCCAAGATGAATTGATTTTCTGTACAGTACAGGTACATCTAAAAATATTATGAAAAAGGTCAATATTTTATGTCACTCATTTCAGAAAGTGAAACCCATATATTACATAGATTCATTACACATAGAGTGAAATATTTCAAGCCTTTATTTCTTGAAAATTGGATGATTGTGGCTTACAGATAATGAAAACACAAAATTCAGTGTCTCAGAAAATTTGAATATTACATAAGATCAATAAAAAAGGATATTTTAAACAGAAATGACAGGCTTCTGTAAAGTATGTTCATTTCTATGCACTCAATACTTGGTTGTGTCTCCTTTAGCATGAATTACTGTCTCAATGCGGCGTGGCGTGGAGGTGATCAGCCTGTGGCACTGCTCAGGTGTAACGGAAGCCCAGGTTGCTTTGATAGCAGCCTTCAGGTCATCTGCATTGTTGGTTCTGGTGTCTCTCATCTTCCTCTCGACAATACCTCAGAGATTCTCTGTGGGGTTCAGGTCAGGCGAGTTTGCTGGCCAATCAAGCACAGTAACACCATGGTCATTGAACCAGCTTTTGGTACCTTTGGCAGTGTGGGCAGGTGCCAAGTCCTGCTGGAAAATGAAATCAGCATCTCCATAAAGCTTGTCAGCAGAAGGAAGCATGAAGTGCTCTAACATTTCCTGGTAGATGGCTGCGTTGACTGTGGACTTCAGAAAACACAGTGGACCAACACCAGCAGATGACATGCAGCCCAAATCATCTCTGACTGTGGAAACTTCATACTGGACTTCAAGCAACATGGATTCTGTGTCTCTCCACTCTTCCTCCATTTGGCAGATGCTTTTATCCAAAAGTCAGTTCATGCATTCCTTGGGAATCGAACCCATGACCATTTGAGTTGAACATTATGTTAAATGTCATTCAAAGCAAAAATGGAAAACATCGCAAGTAACACGTTCCATGTCACTGATTTATGATTCTGTCACGGTTTATTGGTGTTCTGTGTCATCAGGCTCATTCAGTTATGATTTATGAATTAGTGGTAAAGAGCAGTTAAAAATCTAATTAACCATTGTGTCAAGTGGCCGTGGATAGAGAGGAACGGGAGGAAACTGCTCAGTGGCCATAACTGCACCATATATTTAGATTTAGGATATTAAAAACGTTGTGGGAACAGTTTTAAATGTTTTTAAAACATTGACACGTCTAGTTTTCTTGTCATGATTATAGCATTATTTAAAGGTTACAAAAACTTTTTATTTTCACTGAACATAAAACGTTATTTGAAAATTTACTTTCAATATTCTAAGAACGTTACAATGTCTTGTTTTCTTGACGTGATTAGAACGTTATTTAAAGGTTCCCAAAATGTTGTTTACAAATTTTATTTTTAACCCCAAATAACATTATTTGAACATTTATTTTTAATATTCCACGAACAATGTCTAGCTTACTAGTCTTGATTAGAAAAACCTTTCTTACAAAGTTCTACTAACTTTAGTTTTTCACCCAAATTATAACGTTATATGAACATTTATTTTTAATATTCTAAGAACATTAAAATATTTAGCTTTCTTATAAGAACGTTATTTATAGGTTCCTATACGGTTTCTTTAATGTTCTACTATTTAAACTAAAATGTTTGAACGTTTATTTTTAACAGTTTCTCTCAACATTGAGAACTTTCAAGTACAAATGACATCATAAGAACGTTGTGATAATGTTGCTCTCTGAACGTTTTCTCAACATTCAACATGTAACAATAACATCACGAGGACGTTCTGAGAACGTTGTTCTATTAATGTCTTCTCAACATTTCGAGGATGTATATCAAATATTAATATAAATGAACATTAATATAACTCTTTGTGAGAACGTTCCCTGTACTCAGATATGTCCAAACGTGTGAAGATGTTATTACTGTTACTACTACTGTTATTACTATTACGTATTACTGAGATGTTATCAGAATAAATGATGAAATCTACAAACACAAGCACTCCACGAGATTCATAAAATGCAATTTATTTGGAATCGGTGAGGCTAAAATAACATCACGTGACTGTGGTGTTTATACTGCTCTGGCTAATGAGCTTCA
Source organism: Barbus barbus (assembly GCF_936440315.1). Lineage (NCBI taxonomy): Eukaryota > Metazoa > Chordata > Actinopteri > Cypriniformes > Cyprinidae > Barbus > Barbus barbus. The sequence goes on from NC_136714.1 coordinate 28,099,581, forward strand.
TACAAGAGAAACCCAATGAAAAGGTTCCTGCATGGTGCTGGAGAACACATGAAGCGCACGGTGGAGATACACGCGTAATGACGCGTCCTCATCTTATGGCTCATCATAACGTGTCATAAGCGCCGTGAGGGGCTCCATGTTTGAGCTCCATTACTGCTGGAGTCATGAGAGGCTCTGTGGACCTTCCTCCTGTCTCACTGTCTCATCGCAAACTCTTGTGCACCCTCTGGTGCTTGCTAGACTCCAAAACTTCTTTGTGTTGCCTGCTTAGCAGATTGTCTTCCTTGTCTCTGAGGCTGCTCATTATTCAGAGACAGCCGGAGCTCAGGTCATCTGCAGCTGCCGTACTGAAGAAGAAGAAGAAGGAGAAGGAGGAGGAGAAGCAGCAGAAGCAAGAGGGAAGATGGCGATCATCCTGCTGCTCTAGACCGGGAACAAGTTCGCAGAAGATCCAGGATCCAGCCGTGAGTATTCGGTTTCACGATCGTCCACATCTCGCCTCGCTCCATAATAACGCGCTGGAGCTCGGGATCCGTGGAGAGGCGCTTTGGGAATGACCTGGAAATGCGCTTTTAATGCTTCCCAGACCCAAACCGAGCAAATCCTCCAAAAACGGGCACCTTGGAGCTCGTGCGGTGACGCGTCGCTGGAGCGTCTCCTCGCGTGTTTTCCTCCACTGGAAGGAGCGTCGCGCATCCGAGCGGCGAAACGCGAAATGTGACTGGCGCTTTTCTGGAAGCCATTGCACGGATTTGGAGCTCCGCGTCCATTAGTCAGTCAGTCACAGACGGACGCGACGCGACGCGTGCAGACGCGCGCGCTACGCTCCCGTGACGTGACCAGAGTGTTACAATGTGGCGGCGTGAAAATAGCCTTGTTGTTTTTCCGCGACGGGCTCCAGGTGTTTGTCGCCGCAGGTGTAGAATGACACCGAGGCTTCCTCCAGAAAATGGAGTCTGGAGAACAAAGGTTGACTTTCTCCTGCTGCCACTGGCCACTGCATGGAGCTGGACGCGCGTTTGCACTTTTATTTTCTTTCTATTAACTTGAGTCTACGTGAAGTTTGCCATGCGGTAATATTTTCTGCCGCGGTAAACCGGCTTTTGGAGTTTAGCTGTTTGTGTAATGTTCTACAGTGGCCTACAGACGCTCCTCACGTAGTCCTGTAGAAGATCTCACAGGCTCAGAAATTAAGTTTAGTTTCATTTTAGTGGATGCATGCATTGCATTGCACGTTGAAGGTTGTAGAACTTGCAAATGCCAAACTTTTCTTTATGTAGGCTGCGCCTCCCTTTATGCACCTGTGTGTCGTTTGGGAGCAGATCTGAAGCTTCTGCTTGGAAGTGAGAGTGAATGTTTGTGCACTTGTCTGGCTGTGGTTTAATAATATGACATGCATGTGTGATTGTGACATGTTTGGCATTGCACATCATAAAAGCTTTTTGGTGAAAGGCGGTTGTTTCTCCATTGGTGCTCTCTCTCTCTGTGTGTGTGAGTGTGTGTGTCCTTCTGCAATCGCTCTGGCCACTGTGAAATCCCGCTGACAAAGACAGTGCGCTACACACACACACACCCACACACACACACACACACACACACACACACACTCAATGCGACAGACGCAGGCCAGAGGAACTCAAAATGGTGGCACGTCTCCCATGTCAGGGCAAACAGGTTCTCTCACATGAAGGTTACTGGCTGTTTTTAAGAGCCTGCTGCTGTCTGATGTTTCTAAGCAGGTTCTTTGTGGTTTATTGAGGCTGTGAGATCATTCTTTGTAATGTTTTCACTGGTGATTGAATGCAACAAAAAGCATGTAGTGTTTAAAAGATTTGCATGCAATGATGGTTTAGTTTGTCTTTGCAACTCGTTCATCCAAGTTCTTCCACCTCCAAATCAGTCTTAGATGCATTTTGGGGGGGATATATCTGTGGTTTCACAGTAATGACTATGATCTGGTCGAGCGTCTGACCTGGAAAAGCTAAAAGCCGTCTTATGCAACTGTTGAGCACACGGCGATGGCTCATGGTTCAAGCTCACTGCTGACCCACTTTTCATGAAGATCCAGCCTGTTCAGCTCGCTGGAGAAGTGCTTCGATTGTGAACTTTGTTTGTTTTCAGTAAACCAGTCCACTAGAGAGAATATTTACTGTGAGTTTGCTGAACAGTGATTGGTATTGTTGTAGTATTCTTGGCCGTTTATCAGGTAGATGATTGTAGATCATGTGCGGAAGTTTGCGTCAAATCTGTTTATGACTTTCAGTGAAGCTCATTGCATGTCCTTTATTGTCTCTTTCTCATGTTGAACACCGAAAACGAATGAATAGACACAAAGGCATCATCTATTTTTAATGATAAACCAATGAGGGTGAAGTTAACAGTGTAAACATGAGCTGTTCCAACCCCTAGTGAGCTGCCTACCTAGACTGCATCATCACAGATTGTAAAATCGCTGCTCTTTACGGTGTTTGAGATTTAATGCATCGAGTGTATTAGTATAGCGTTTTCACAGTGCATTTAGAGAAGCATAATTGATTATTGTACCTATGTAAATGTTAGTGTGCTGATTTATTAGGGTTAATGTCAAACTCTCCTGAAGTGAACTGTGAGCCGAGTCTCCGGTGAGTTTGTTATTATGACCCCTATGTAGACAGCATGAAGCTCACTAGGGTTCAGAACAGCTGTACCTGTTGACTTTATTCCACATTTAAAGCAGGATATTCGTCCAAAGCTGCTGTTAGTGAGTGCTTTGTATTAGAACCGTGACTGTCATGAATGCAGTGTTATTTTCCAGGCGTGCATTATGAGATTAGGCTATATTATGATAAAAAAAAGAAAAGTTTCACAAATGCATCATTCCTAGTGTTGCCATTTCTATAATGTACGAATAGAAGGCTGTAAAAACAAATATAGTAAATGCATCGATTATAAATACAAATATAAATCTAAATGAACACACTGTAAAAAATAAGTTGCTTTTATTATTAACTCATCAGAATAACTGAACCTATTTTAACTTAGTTTTCAAGATTATAAAAAAAAATGAAATTACTTTTTTACAGTGTGCAACAACTGCTTGTTATTTCTTTATGTTGGAAAAATTGGGAGCCCATAAAAGACCAAAGGAAGTCATATTTAGGCGTGTGGAACTGAATTCTAGGTGTTACACGAGTTATTTTATGACTGTTGACTAGTCTTAAGCAGCCTTGAGGAGTATTAGTTTTTGCTGTGATATTGGTATTAAGATTTGTGAAATTTCACTGGTGTCTAAAATCCTTTATCATATTGCTTGTCAATTATTTTCATTATTGATTTTACGGCTGAATTTAGGGATAAAAATCTAATTGCGATTTTGATTTATTATTTTTTTTCCCTCTGATAACAGTTGTTGTGGTTTCTTTGTGTGTGATTTATAATTAGGTATGTGGCTATAAAATAACAATAATAATCATTTATGATGATGATGATGATTACTAGTAGTCATTATTTTAAATTACTGTGTCAAGCGATTAATCGCATCCAAAATAAAAGTTTTGTTTACATAGTATATATGTGAGTGTATATTTATGTGTACACATGCTTGTATATATTTAAGTAAAATGTTACGTTTATATATTAAATATTTATATATAATATAAATTATATGAATGTAAATATTTTCAAAACATATGCTGTGTGTCTTTATATATACATAATAAATATACACAGTACACACTATGTAAACAAACTGTTATTTTGGATGCGATTAATCACGCTTAATCGTTTGACAGCACTATTAAATAGTTTTTTTTAATTCAAAATAATAAACTATTAAACAATGTAAACTGAGTTTTTAAGAAAAAATCTAACTAAAACTAATAGTAGTTTTATAGTACATTACAGCTGTAATATTACTAATTATGTTAATAATGGTAGTCTTAATTTCTTTTCGTTGAGCCTTTATTTGGGTGGAAAACCAAAGAAGTACTTCTCTTTTTGGCTGTTTGCATAATCACACCAAGCCACGTCACAATTTTTAGTTTTATGTCAATTAATGGCGAGTCAGATAAAGCATTGAACTCTGATCTCACGGAGGTTTTCCAGGTCGCAGATGTTTGTGTGCATGGAGTAATGTGATGATTTAATTTGAATAATTTTGAATGTCAAAGGCTGCTTGTGTTATTAATAAGGCGAGTGAGTGATGTGGAGAAGCGTCCCGTGGCTCCAGGCCATCTTCTGCTTTCTTCAGGGCACCTTAATTGCTCTCATTGTCCGTGCATTTTAGCATCTCAAATGTCTCCGCGGAAGATGTTGTTGCTCCATCGTAACGTCAGCTTCATCTCAGATGCTTCTCTTAAAGCTCATATTGAGATGTTTGACTGATGGCAGGCTTTAGTAAAGAGATGCACGTGAGATCACGGCTGATTAAATGCTTTCCTACAGGAGAAGCGTGCTGCGTTTCAGATTGTTTTTAAGGACGCTGCTCGTTCCAGATGGCTGAAGGGCTTCCATTTTGATGGTCGAGTGATCCGAGCTACAAAATGGACCTTTCAGTCGGATGAGGCCGCTGAAGGAGGCAGAAACTCACAGGAGCGCTGGAGTTTAGAGTTGTTCCTCAGGCGGCCTGACAGAGAGAGAATAAGCGAGACACACAAAAGCCAATTGAAATGGTCCAGTGGACGCTTTCTTGACGTGATGCATTGGTTTCTGGAGTCTCTCACACATTCACTCTTATCTAAAGAAGCCATACGTTATATAACGTTCTGCTGGACGCTAGAAATGTGCTGCGTTTATTTACATAACCTCGTTTGGGCCATAATTAGTTGTGCTGCATGCTTTGTGTGGTTTAATTGAAATACCACAAGGGTAACAGTTTGAAGAAGAATATTTCGAGCAAACACTTGTCTGATAAATGAATGCATGTAAATATGTTCTCTAGAATCCAATATTCAAGTCTGGTGATGCATCTTCATATCCATATCAATAAGAATAATACAATTAAGGCTACATGATTCGTGGAAACTTTTTTGTTTTATACACTATACATTAATGACTAAAATATTTAATAATAATAATAAATATAGCTGCAAGCAGCAATTACGGGGCCAAGCACTACAGAAGCAAGCATGAGACCAACGTCAGCAATGAGTGGTTGAAGGCATTTTTATTGTAGTCCAAATGGCTGAAAAATCATTTAAAACTACTAGTAATATTATTGAATTACGTTTCACTTTTGACCAACAGGTGGCACTGTTATCAAATGGATGTGGTGTGTTCTGTGTGAGGTGACAATGGCACACACAAAGTTTGGTGTCAACATGCCAAAGCATTGCAGAGATACAGCCTCAAGTGTTATTTTGGCATCAAGCCTCAAATTCGTTGCTGTGGTTTATGCGAAAACAGTTTTGTCTATCGACATGAAATCCATAGTCTGAAGATGATATGATTAGACTTTGGTGAAAATCGGACCAACGGTCTAGGAGGAGTTCGAAAAAGTATGTTTTTAAAGAAAATAAAAATGGCGGACAGGAAGTTTGGCTGACTATGGCAACACTGGTATCACTGGAATCTATTAATGCCATTACAATAGGCAAAATACAAAGAAAGCTATTAACATCTAAAAAGTTAACTCCCGTGAAAATAAGTCAACCCCACCCAAAGTTATAAGCATGTGAATATTTGATTTTACCACTAGGTGGCGCTACCTCTAAACTTCTCAGGCTCCTTCAGGGCATCGTGCTGATGACCCATACCAAGTTTTGTAACGATACGTCAATGCGTTCGTAAAATACAGCATTTTACTACAAAATTAAAAATGGCCGACGCCCAAAATGGCTGACATGGGAAAATTGGATATGGTTTGACTCGGCATGATTTTCGGCCAAACCGTAAAAGCAAAAATATGCATTTTTCATATCTCCTGACCACTAGGTGTCACAGTGCCGAAACACTGCCGATAGCCTCAGGTCATGCTTGTTATAACACACACCAAGTTTGGTCTCAATTCCTCAAACCCTTGCGGAGATATAGCCTCAGATCCATTTTTGCGTGCTTTTCGTAGAATTCGTTCATGCGTTATTCAAGAACAATTTGACTAATCAACTTGAATTCCATAAAGTTTTGCCAACATGGTCTGTAGATGATCTGAGCCAATTTCGGTGAAAATCGGAGATTTTAAAATAATTAAAAATAGCGAAAACAATTAAAAATAGCGAAAAAACTAAACTTTACGATGTATGGACTCCATTCGACTCGAGCTTGAGCCATGAATTCAGAGGGAAAAAGAATTTTCATTTTGTGGCTTACGGTTCAAAAGTTATTAGCATAAACATGAGTGAAACTTTGGACAAGTGGTGGCGCTAGAGAGTTTCTGTGCTTGTATTGACACTATCCTCTGTCAGTGTGCCACATTTGACAACTTTCCCGCAAGCGGTTCTATGGGCTGCCACAGACTTCCAGAGCGGAAGAATAAGAAGAAGAATGCCAACGGTTACAATAGATGCCTACCTTCAGTGCTTGGCCCCTAATAATAATAATATAATAACTGGTTATGCTTATCAAAATAAGTAAAATAAAAAATATTTAAGAGAAGTAATACATTAATAATAATGCTATTATTTTACGTTACAAGTGTAAAATTACCATTCTAATTTTTAAATTAATAATCAATAAGAATATTATTTTTTTAAATCATTTTGACACATTAAAGCATTTAATATTTTCCATGTTTTCCTCATTGATTTCACACTGTTTTTGTTTTGAGATGAAGATCTGATTACAGTGTAGGAAATACAGAAATGCTTCTTGCGCGACTGTATTTGGTTGCACGAGTGTTTTCGGTCCTCGTTCCTCTGGCAGATCCTTTAGTCAGATTGTTTTGTCTCTGCTGGTTCCTCTGACCTCAGATCAGTCTGAAATCTCGTCCAGAACGCCACCTTTATTTCCGTCTCTGTCGCACCATTCAGGAGCGGTTTATTCTGAGACTCTGAGACCACAAGATGATCTTTTCTCTCCTCAGCGGTGACGGAGCTCATCTGGCATGATTCAAGAGTTTGAAGAAACTTACATGACACCCAGTAAAAACCTGCTCATCCAGACACGTTTGTGTCTTTGGGTCTTATGTGACGGTGAGAGGAGTTTTATAACAGTGGTTCTCAACCAAGCGTCCACAGGATGAACTAAAGTGATATATATAAACTAAAATAACAATGTTATTTATATTAATAATATAAGAGTAATTAAGATGTTTTAAATGTTTTTGAATGAAGTCTCTTGTGCTCACCAAGGCTGCATTTATTTGATAAAATGCGTTAAGTAAAATTCTGAAATATTATTAGAATGTAAATCAGCTGTTTTCTCTGTGAATATGTGTTAAACTGTAATGTATTTCTGTGATCTGCAGCTGTATTTTCAGCATCATTACTCCAGTCTTCAGAGTCACATGATCTTCAGAAATCATAATAATATACTGATTTACTGATCAACAAACATTTCTGATTATTATCAATGTTGAACACAGTTGTGCTGCACAATATTATTTCAAATAATTTCTGACGTTAAAATAAGAAATTAATACTTTTATTCATCAAGGACACGTGAAATCCCTCAAAAGTGGTATTTATAATGTTACAGTAGATTTCTATTTCAAATAAATGCTTATCTTTTGAACTTTCTATTCATCTGTGAATCCTGAAAAATAAAATGCATCACAGTTTCCACAAAAATATTATGCAGCACAACTGTGTTCAACATTAATAATAATCAGAAATGTTTGTTGAGCAGCAAATTAGAGTGATTTCTGATCAGTTAATATGTGACCCTAGATCACAAAAGTCATCAGTAGCTAGTCATCAGACAAGATCATGTTCCATGAAGATATTTAGTAAATTTCCTACCATAAATACATCAAAACTTATTTTTTGATTAGTAATATGCATTGCTAAGAACTTCATTTGGACAACTTTAAAAGTGATTTTCTCAATATCTTGATTTTTTTTTTTTGCTCCCTCAGATTCCAGATTTTCAAATATTGTCCAATCATAACAAACCATACATCAATGGAAAGATTATTTATTCAGCTTTAGATGATGTATAAATCTCAATTTCACAAAATTGACCCTCATGACTGGTTTTGTGCTCCAGGGTCATATATTACAGTATAAGTTGAAGGTGGGCCTTCAAGTCCAAAAGCTTGGTCATGATATGGATGTTTGCAGTTGGTCGGTGTTCTGTTCTCTGATGATCCAGCAGTATCTGCGGCTCTGTGCTTCTGCAGGATCTGCAGATGTGTCTGGAAACATTCAGCGTTCTGTAGACGGCTCTGTTCCTATAGAGGCAGAGCGCAGAGGCAGGACAAGGCGTCCTTTGAGAGCGAACAGCGGCGTTGTTGTCGCAGATCCGCTCGGCTGGAAGGTGCCAGTGTCCAAGTCTGATTAAATATTGAAGAAGTTGGAGGGAAGCAAGCTCTCGTCGGTGAGTTAATATTAATGCATCGCTCGTCTTTCTGATGTGTGGCTCCAAGAGCGTTTGGTGTCGTCGAGTCAAACTGAGACGAATGGACTCTCTGGAGAGGGACGTGGGACATTGGCATGTTGTGTTGCTATTTATAGATGTGAGTTTCTGGAGTCTGTCTGTTTGAGATCCTTCAGCTCCACGGTCATGTTCTGGTTTTTCTTGCATGAACATTCAAAGTATTCTTTATACTTACTCTTGAGTTTTCTTGCATCTTCTCCTAGTTTTAAAGGAGAAGCTTCATAATTGTGTGCAACTGCATTATCAGACAGAACTATATGGATGATGGTCATTCCTAAGAAACGTACAGATATTGGCATAATCTAATCTTACAAACATTTGAATGATTAACAATCAACAGCGTGGTAAATTGAATGTCCACGAGTGCTTTTAGTGCATGTTAAGCAGGTGTTGTGTACAATAAGCTCGGTCACTGTATAATTTGTCAGCCGGCATGCACTTTTTTAGATGTTGTTATTGTCATGAGGTGACATGCAGAATCATCAACAGTCTGTTATGCTTTCAGGTTAGTGAATGGTTAGTAACTGGTTCTTCCTGTACTGTACTGCATTTTTAACACAAACAGAAGAAAATATGATCTGCTTGTAAAGCTGTGGTGGTCGATTCCAGCGTTACAGATCTAATCTTTACAATCAAAATGTGAGATTACTAAAATACACTAACATTCAAAAGTTTGGGGTTGGTGAGTTTTTTTTTTTTTTTTAAGAAGCTCACCAAGACTGATTTATGTGATCAAAAATGCAGTAAAATTATGAAATATTATTATAATTTAAAATATCTGTTTTCTGTCTGAATATGTGTTAAACTGTAATTTATTTCTGTGATCTGCAGCTGTATTTTCAGCATCATTACTCCAGTCTTCAGTGTCACATGATCTTCAGAAATCATAATAATATACTGATTTACTGCTCAACAAACATCTCTTATTATCAATGTTTATAAACAATTATGCTGCCCAATATTTTTGTGGAAACCGTGAAGCATTTTATTTTTTTAGGGTTCACAGATGAATAGAAACTCCAAAAGAACAGCGTTTATGTGAAATAGAAGTCTTTTGTGACATTATAAATATCCTGACTGTCAATTTTGGCACTTAAAAAAATGTGGGTTTCAGAAATAGTCCTCTGTGTCCATATAAAGGTTTTTCCACCCCCAAAATATTGTCTATAAGTGATTTTGGATCAGAGCAGCTGGCTGAAACAATGTAAACAAACAGACACAAATCTGCACCAAGATATGTTCTGAAGTGTCTGTAGCCCATAATTATGGCTGACTGTTAGTTGTAGTAATGTTTCATTATGTTTGTATGAACTGATGATTATTTGCTGTAAACATATTAGTTTCAATACAAACACATTTCTCAGACGTGTTCTTTAATGACACATACAGGTCCTCTGACATCATGCAGTATGGCTGATTAGATTAATTCTGTGCTGCAGATGACTAAACTCAAGCACAGATGCGAGTGGACATTTCAAACGAGGTGGTTTCTTTAGTAAACGCTTGAGTTTTAGTCTAGTCCAAAACCTCCCAGGCTCTTGTTGTGCTTCAGCTGGGAATAGTCCTTCATTAGGAGATCCAAACGGAAGAACATCTCTTGTCTTTGGTCGAGCGTGTCTTCACGCTTTCATGTTCTATGCGGTTTGATGGTAACACTCATTGGCTTGAGAAAACCGCCCGAATCAGGCCAAAGACAGAAAGAGAGCAGTGGAATTGGAACTGAAGGTTTCCTGAGGGAAAACGCTTCCTGGTTATTTTCCAGTGTTTTGGTCCTGAGCGTTTCATTCTTTTCCTCTTACAGTCGCTCCCAAAGCTCTGATGGCCTCATTGGATGCTGAAGCATAAACGTTTGTACAGTAACTTGTGTTTAATGACACTATTTGTAGCATCTTGCCCTCTTGACCCTCAAAGTTTGGTGTGGTGCAGTGAAGTATAGTATAGTGCAGAGTAGTGTTATATTGTGCAGTATAGTTTAGTGTGGCGTGCTGAAGTATAGTGTAGTATTGTGTAGTGTGGTGCAATATAGTATAGTGCAGAGTAGTGTAATACAGTGCAGTGTAAAGTATTGTGTAGTATAGTATTGTAATGTGTAGTGTCTTGCAGTGAAGTATAGTGTATTGGAGTTCAGTGTAATGAAGCGTAGTGTAGTATAGTAAAGTATAGTATAGTGTAGTGTCATAACGTGGAGACCAGTTGTTCAGGTTCTGTTTTCTGTGAAAACATTTTTGTGCTTTGTCCTGTTTTAATCTTATTTTCTGTGAAACTGAAAGATAAGAATAGACATTTATAAAAAATCTAAATCAAAACTATAATAGTTCGTCAAGGATACTAAAATAACTGTAGTTGGAAGTTGTATTTTCAAACTTTGAAGTGTTGCTAATGTAACTCAAGACATTTACATTTAGAGATTATAGAGATTCTTAAATTTGTCTTCATAAAACCTGCAGAAACCTGGTGATTGTTCACCCAAAAATGCTCATTCATTTATTCTCCCTCATGTCCTTCAAACCTGTATGATTTACTTTCTTTGTTGAACACAAAAGAAGATATTTTCAAAAGTGTTTTTGTGGTTTTATTTCCATCAGTGTTGTTTTGGACCCCATTGACCTTCATTGCATGATCAAAAACAATTGATATATTTTTCAAAATATCATATTTTGTGTTCAACAGAAGAAAGAAACTCATGCAGGTTTGAAAGATGACTGCTCTCAAATCCCATGCGTTTTCTTGCATTTTTGATGTGAAAGACACTTTGTGCTTGACGTCAAATGATGCAGCATGCCATTGGTGGATGTGTTTCTCGTAACCAATCATGGCGCACCAAGCTTTAATATGCAGAAATGAGATTTGCGTCTTTTAAGATGTTTTGGGTTTGAGTAAATAATGCTGTTTTTGGGTGAAGAATACATGTTACACACCATAATCCAGCGCGCAAATGAAATATCTGTACGTTTTTGGCGATCAGATTGGTGTTAAAGTGCTTGTGGGAAGCGTGACCTTGTTGAGTGGAGGATCTCCAAGAGTTTCATCCATCATCATTAGATAAAGCATTCCCACGCCTGAGGCCGGCAATTACTGAAGCTCCGAGAGGATGAAGCATGTCTTTTTCAATAATGTAGCATTTTTTTTTAATTACGAGACATTTCTTTGATACGCCGCAGAGCAGATATCAGATGCTCATTGTGGTTTAGAAGAAGAAGTGACATACTGCCAAGTATAGTGACCCATACTCGGAATTCGTGCTCTGCGTTTAACCCATCCAACGTGCACACACACACACACACAGCAGTGAACACACACACACACACACACACACAGCGTGAACACACACACACACCGTGAACACACACACACACAGCAGTGAACCGGGGAGCAGTTGAGGGTTCGGTGTCTTGCTCAAGGGCACCTCAGTCGTGGTATTGAGGGTGGAGAGAGCGCTGGACATTCACTCCCCCCACCTACAATCCCTGCCGGCCCGAGACTCGAACCCACAACCTTTGGATTACAAGTCCAACTCTCTAACCATTAGGCCACGACTTCCCCGCTTTACAATAAAATACTATTTTTGAGTCATGCTACTCTTTAATTCAATACTTGTAATTTCTTTGTCATTATTTGTGAAATGTACTAGCAGTTTGAGTGAAAATTGTTTAAACATTTTTTTTTTTCGTGTGTAATGCTTGAATTATTTTGTGACGTTTGGAACGGTTTACCAAATGGCCTTGATATTTTACTGCTCAAATGTTGCACGAGTCTTAATGGCATTGCAGTATCAACTCAAACGTCTCAGATGTTTCTCCTAAAATAGACAAACCTGAATGAGACCGCATGCGTCACAGCAGCTCAGATATTGAGTTCCATATTGAGATGTTGCAGAGGTTTTGAGACGTTTGTTTCAGGAGACATGATTTGTGTTTTCCTCTGGTGTCAGTTCTGCTTTCGCAGCACGAGGAAGCTGGTTGAGGTGTTGGCTCTCGTGTGACGCATGCTTTGGTCTCTTGAGAAAAGGCCAGCAGGGTTTGAAGAGTCAGGAAGATCTTGCCTTGAGGAGCACAAAATGGTGGATGACCAGTGTCAGCTGTGAAATGGAGTCGCTAGCGTTGATGCAGGAGATAATTCAGTCAGGATCAGTGAAGCGAGGTGACTCTTCAACCGCAGCCAGAGTTTCTCAGAAGCTTCAGCTGAACATCACTGATCCCTGCTGTCTGTTTCTGCACTCATGTTATTATAAAGCTTCCAAAATGTTTTTTTTGTGTGTTTTTTATGCAGTGATTCCATAGAAGAACCATTTTTGCTTCCCAAAGAGCCTTTCAGTGAACCATTCTTTTATTTATTTTTTTATTTTTTTGTAATTGTGACCCTGGACCACAAATTCAGTCATAAATTTTGAAATTGAGATGCATGCATCATCTAAAGCTGAATAAATAATCTTTCCATTGATGTATGGTTTATGATAGAACAATATTTGTCTGAGATACAACTATTAGAAAATCTGGAATCTGAGGGAGCAAAAAAATCTAAATATTGAGAAAATCTCCTTTAAAGTTGTTCAAATGAAGTTCTTAGCAATGCATATTACTAATCAAAAATGACATTTTGAGAGATTTACGGTAGGAAATGTACTAAATATCTTCATGGAACATGATCTTAATATCCTGATGATTTTTGTCATAAAAGAGAAATGTATAATTTTGATCCATACAATGTATTGTTGTCTATTGCTACAGATATACCTGTGTTACTCATGACTGCTTTTGTGCTGCAGGGTCACAATGAGTCTGAAGATCATTTTAATGATCTAAAGAACCTTTGTCCACTATAAAGAACCTTTTATGCAATAGAAAGATTCCATGGATATTAAAGGTTCTTCATGGAACCATCGATGGCAGTAAAAACCTTTTATTTTGAAGAATGTATGGTAACTAGACCTCCTGTTTTCTGATTACAGTCCTGGTTTGTGGTGTCCTGTTCACTGGAAACAGCCCTGCTTTACTGCACATTTAAACCGCACGCAAATGCACTGCTAAAAAGATCAACTTTAGCAAAAAACAATTTATTTTATAAAAAATGTTTTTTAATTAATATTAAATAAAATAAGAAAATGTTAAATGTATGTTAAATCTGATCAAACACACTGTAGAAGATAAAAATAAAAAATCTACAGTGTGTTTGAATGTTAAAAACAGTTGTATTCAATGTTTTCATATTGTTTAACTTTTGTAATTTGTTTTTGTAAAGACATTTTGTTTTGATTTGTTTGCTGTTTTTTGGTCACCGTTTACTATTTTTAATTGTGTGATTTTTAGTTTTTCATTGTATTAAAACCAATTAAAGTCAGCATGACCTGCAAACATCATAATAATAATAAATTATAATAATTTATGGAACCCACAACAATTTAAAAAAAACCACACAATTATATGATCTTTTTTATTATTATTAATTGATCATAACTATTGTAATTTCTATGATATTTTGATTATTGAGCTGTGAAATGACCACAGAAATCTGTTCCAGACTGTGCTTTTCTTGAAGAAATAAAATCAGAATTTTCTTTCTAGGAAAGACCAGACTCCTGGACAATACAATCGCACTGTAGGGCTCATAAATTGAGCTTCATTTGCTCAAATCACCCTGAAAACAGTATTTTTATGTTAGTCAAGCTATTTATTTTATTTCTCTTCAATCTTATAGCTGCCATATTGAGTGTTATGATTCCTCCCATTGATTTGTGTATGCATATTTTTTGTATCTCTTATTTGCCTTTGTGATATATATACAGAAATGTGCAAAAAATGGTTTAGCAACTCTTTCTGCGGGTCAAATTAGGCCTGATTTATTCAAGAATTAGAAAAGAAACAAGTGACTGTCATTATGAAGGAGTCCTTGAATCATTGTCAATTTCGTAAAACACTTAATCTGGAAACTAAACAAGTGGCTGTCAAGTGGGAGTCATTGAATTATTTATTCAAGCAATGTGTTCACTCAGAAAAGAAACAATTGGCTGTTTTTATAAATGAGTCATTGGATCATCCCCTTAACCATTTTATTCAAAACATGGATTCATTCAGAGAAATAAAACAAATGGCTCTCATTATGAAATGATTTGTTCAGCACTGATTCTTTCAGAAAATAAAATGAGTGATTCATTATGAGTCGAATTGAATTGTTCATTCATATGATTCATTCAACAACACTGAATCATTGAGTGAGACAAAGTAACTCAATGTGTCTAACATGTAAGTTATTCAATATTTCCTTGTTTATGGAGCTGTTGTATAGAAGCAGTATCATAGTTGTGCTGTTTTCTGTTTCTCGTGTGATATTGCTGATATATCAGTCCATTACTATGTGTTTTATAAAGAATGGAGTCTCTCAGGGGAGCGTCATTGTCTCGCTCATGGACAGACGAGTGGAGAATAATGCTAGTGTTTTTGCAGAAGGGGTTAGCGAGTCTTAAATCGACTCTTGGGAACGGCTTGTGTTGGATGCGTCTCAGAAGCTTCATGTTGGTTTGTTAATGGCTGACCTATTTCTGCTGCCATATGCTTCCTGGAAGGGATTTGCTTTGAAACATAAAAGCCAATGATTTGGATGCAGGAAGAAGATTATGAGCACATCACTCCAGAAGATCTCACATCTGTTGATATGAACGTCAGGAATGATGTGAAGCGCTCAGATTTATTTGTGTTTGCATGTTTGTGAGTGTCTGATAAGTCACATTTACTGCGTTCTTGTATTAGATTAGATTCTTTGCATTTGTTTGTCAAATTGTTATGTTTGAACACAAAATGAAAATATAAAACCTCAAGTGTTTGGAATAATTGAGATGTTTTTTGTTTTATTTAGTCTCTTCTGCTCACCAAGGCTGCATTTATTTGATGAAAAATACAGTAAAATTAGTAATATTGTGAAATATTATTATAATTTAAAATAACTGTTTTCTATGTGAATATGTGTTAAACTGTAATGTATTTCTGTGATCTGCAGCTGTATTTTCAGCATCATTACTGCAGTCTTCAGTGTCACATGATCTTCAGAAATCATAATAATATACTGATTTACTGCTCAACAAACATTTCTGATTATTATCAATGTTATAAATAATATTTAATTTCACCCCAAACTTTTGTAGTTTGTCACAGTTTACACAAAATTATGATAATCATGTTATCATATTAGAATGATTTCTGAGGATCATGTGACTGAAGACTGGAGTAATGATGCTGAAAATACAGCTGCAGATCACAAATAAATTACATTTTACAATTTATTCGCATAGAAAACAGCTGTTTTAATTTAGAATAATATTTCACAATTTTACTGATTTTGCAGTATTTTTGGTTAAATAAATGCAGCCTTGTGAGCAGAAGAGGTATTGTGCACGTTTCTGGGAAAGATCATTTTAAGAGCCTATGAAGCCAAACCTTTTATATTCTTCGATTCTCAAAAGCTCTTTGAGGCTCTTTTGTAGACGTGAAGTTGCGATCGGTTGGAGTCGTCGTTATGTGTTACTCGTGGCATTTTTTTTTCAATCCGGTTTATCAGGAAACTCCAGTGAGAACAGGAAACGGTTGTGTGTCTGATCTCATCTGGCAGATCTTTGGCGCGGACCGAGCTTTATCATGAGAATCATCTGAGACTTCTTCCTCATTTGAGGGAAGGCACATGACCGAGCGCTTTGAGGAACTAGAGGTTTGCAGAGCTGTTTCTCCTGCTGTAATGGAGAACATGAGAAGTTTTGTGACCTGGCTGCATTTCCTCTTCTTCTCTGGCCTCTCGTGATCTCGAGCGTTTTGTGCGATCGAAGGAGTTCTGGAACGTTCTCCAGCTTCAGAATGCTTGGTAGGTTTGTGCAAACCCTCAGTCCAGAGTTATTTTGGTTGCTTGCGTAACCTTTGTGTGCTCAACGAGGGCACCATTCCTGATTCAACCCAAAATAGCTTTCTGAGGAAGTGTTCTTCAGGAAACGGCCTGTAGTCTACCACGATGAGATGATTTCAGGGCTTTATATGTTCAAGCCTTTAGATGATGTTTGATACATGTTGATTTGTATGTAGTGGCTCTTTAAAGGAACACATCACCCAAAAATGTTCAATCTGTCATCATTTATTTACCCTCATGTTGTTACAAACATGTTTTTATCTTCTATGAAACATAAAAGATATAAAAAAAAACCTAATGACACTGGACCCCTTTCATTTTATTGACGACAAACACCATAAAAATCCATGAAATGAAAGTCAAAGGGTCCAGTGTTGTTTGGTTCTTCGAAATAGCTATTTTATGTTCCACAGAAGACAGAAAGTCTCTTAGATCCTTTCTCTGAAGCTCTTCAATCCTTTATAGAGTATATTTTCAGTACAAATCTGATTCTGGGATAATATACGTGTATTAGTAATATGCTACTGAATTCATTTTTTTATTTTTTATTTTATTTAGTAAACTAAAATTGAAAGTAAATCCATTTAAAAAAAAAAAATGAAGAAAATTCCATGAACAAAAATTCTCATATTAATTTAGTTATATACTAAAAACTGAAATAAAAATTAATAAAACATAAACACACATATACATACGTGCATGCATACATACAGTCGTGGTCAGAATTATTAGCACCCTTGGTAAATACTGTATGATCAAAGACATTTTTGTGAAAAAATTCACAAAAAATCTAACCTTTCATTGGATAAGAATTTAAAATGGGGGGAAATATCATTATGAAATAAATGTTTTTCTCTAATACACATTGGCCACAATTAACGGCACCCTTTTATTCAATACTTTTTGAAACCTCCATTTGCCAGTTTAACAGCTCTAAATGTTCTCCTATAATGCCTGATGAGGTTAGAGAACACCTGACGAGAGATCAGACACCATTCCTTCATCCAGAATCACTCCAGATCCTTCAGATTCACAGCTTCTTCTCTTCAGTTCATCTCACTCATCTTCTACAGGGTTCAGGTCAGAGGACTGGAATGGCCAGCAGAAGCTTGGTTTTGTGCTCAGTGACCCATTTTTGTGTTGTTTTTGAGGTTTGTGTTTGGATTATTGTCTGGTTGGAAGATCCAAACATGGCCCATTATAAGATTTCTAACAGAGTCAGTCACTTATTAAAAACTCATCACCAATCACCCTTATAATCAATGATTTGTATATGGGTTCAGTCATTTTAGACACTTTCAAAACTGTTGCAACAGAGATGGAAATATAGTTTTTAAATACGTGAATTATGCTTTCATCTTTGTTGCCACAGTTTTGGAAGTGCCTTCTTCTGTTCTAAAGAAGGGGGTGTCCCAATACTTTTGTCCATATAGTGTATGTACAAATCACTGGTGTTTGGTGATGAGTTTTTGTCTCAAGGTCTGCATATAAAGTCACACCAGAGGAGTTCAGCTGGGATCAGGACTTGTCTTTCTGCAGACCAGTCCAGTTCTTCCACACTGACTCAATCAATCATGTCTTTCTGAACCGTGTCTTATACACAGAGACACTGTCATGTTACAATAGAAAAGGGTTCACATTTTCTGCTAAATACATATGTACAGTTACTCTTTCTTATATCTATGGGACCCATATTCCAAACAACAGAACCTTGATAAAGTACAGTCTTTCATCAAATTTGTTCGTGGACACGGTAAAAAAAGTTGATCCCTACTCACTTGACGTGTTTTATAATCATATCTAAGTCCCACATAAACTAGCTTTTCAAAGAAAAAACGAGGAGTATGATACTTGAATACATTATAAAAATATACCAACAATCGTAAATTAAATTTAACATTCACCGGAAGCTACAATAACTTTGTGCCTGTCACTAACATTGGCCCGAAACTGATAATGAAGCACTAGCCTGGCTGCTCTGTTCTGAACCATCTGAAGGTTTTTGTTTTAGGTGTTTGTCCAAAGCACTTGACCATACCATAGGGCAGTACTCGAGATGCGATAAAACTAATGACTGTACCATATCTTTTAAAAGTGAAGATGGGATAAATGCAGAATTTCCTGGCCACCGCTATACCTTTACCCATAGAACTTACTATATTATCTATATGTTTGGACCAGGACAACGTATTGTCAAGCATCACACCCAGCAACTTATTGGCACCCCGTTAATAAATAAATTCAAATTGGAAGCTTTTAGTCATACTATTTTTGTTACTAAAAACACTACATTTGTTTTTTTTTCAAAATTTTAAATCAATTTATTAATTTGAACCCACTGCGTAATTAACAACTCATCACTTACATTTTCCTGAAGCTCAGTTAATGTATGTGCCACAGAAAACATTGTAGAATCATCAGCATACATAACCGTGTTTGCCTTATCAACAACATATGGTAAATCATTTATAAAAATGGAAAACAATAATGGACCTAAACAACTACCCTGTGGTACACCACAGTAGATATTTTTAGCCTCCGAGAAAGATCCATTATAAAACGCTCTCTGTTTTCTATTAGAAAGATAACTTCCAATCCAATCAAGAGCTGTGAGTGAAAAACCATAACATTTAGTTTAGCAACAAGAATGTCAAGATCAATAACATCAAAAGCTGCGGTATAGTCAATAAGACAGCACCGACCAGTGACAGCACCGACGGAGTGTCCTGGTCTGTGACCATGTTGTGCGTTAGTAAATAATCCATTGATACTAAAATATTGTAAAATTTGTTTAAAAATAATTTTCTCCAAGAGCTTGCTCAATTAGGATTCTTTCCATAGATTTGGATATACACCACTAAGCAAACATCTATTATATATATATATATATATATATGGCAGATTGGTTGAGCGAGCTGATTAGCTACTGTTTTCAGCAATTTGAAAACTCCACAAGATTTATCATCTAGAATTGAAAGCAACCACTGTGTTTTGATCAATAGGACTAAAATTAAAACAACATTTTATCTTTCATCATTTTAACAATAGGTAAACACAATAATGAACGATAATGAAAATATTAATAAAAACTGATAGTATCTGTGATCCTAAACGAAGACTGTATTGAACCCACTCCTTCGTCAAGTTAAATTTTAATATAAATAAACCCAAATTAACTCAAATTGCTGACTTTATGCTCTTCATTTTATTTTTGCATCCACTGAAGTAGCAGTAGTTTTGACATCTCTGGTCCTGCTCCAGTGAGGTTTATGTGGCAGAAATCTGTTGATCGACCCTGTCGTGTGTTTTACATAACGCGTTCCATAAGCTTATATAACCGGCAGTTCTGCAGTGAGAACGACACACATGCTCCACACCGCACACTGAAGATCCCGTTCCACCCGTCTGCACGGATGTGAAGTGAAAGAACCAGATCTTCAGTTCCTGTATCATCTCCAGACTGTGGAAAGACAGAAACGTGTTTGAGGAAACAGTGACTATATCTATCTCTGCTGCTGTCCTCGTTCATTTTTAACCCTCATAATGCATCCAACATCTGTAAAATCTGTTTTCACATTTTGAGTCTGTTTGTCATAAATCGGTATTTTTTTGCAATTAAACCCGTATTGTATCTGATCACCAACTTCTGAATGTTTTTTCAAAGTTTTGAATATTACAATATTATTTTTGCATTTACCCCCTTTTATTAATTGAGAAATTAGACATGAACCACACCAAAAAAAATGATACAAAATATACATACATTTTGTTTCAATATTGAGAAGGAATTTGCTTTCATTATATGAAATTTATAGCAGATAATTTTAAGAATTACTGGTATTAACCCCATTGTAATGAATGGAATTTAATGATTGAATTTATAAGTCATGAGTGCTCAAAACAGTCCAAATTTATGAAACTTGCGTATTTATTTCTAACACAACATCAAAACAATATAAATGTTACTCTGAAAAGTTTTCACCCAAAATAAATTAATTTTGCATAAACTTTCAGATGAAAAAAGTGATCAGTTTTCCATGCTGCAGTGGTTCATCAATAGACACACATGCATGTTCATCAATAAAATTCAGTCCCAAAAGTGTGTGAGATATGCAGAAAAGGTGAATTATAAAAAGTACCCGGGTCAAAAATGAGCTGGACCTGGTAAGAGTAACTTAAAAAATAATTGTACAAATTTTAAAATATATATATACTGTGAATTTTGAAGGTCTTGAAGCATTTGATAAGTTTCGTTCTCTTTCTAAAAACTGCATTTTTTTAAAATTATATATCTGTTCTTGGTTAAAACAGGCCTGAATGCTTTTTGAGGGTTAAACACTTGCAATATTTTTCCAGAGGAAAGATTTGAGACTAACATGTTGTGTGAGTTGGTGGAGCGACATTAAAAGGACATTGGCTTATTCAGAGAGTGTCTTTGAGAGGGGCGGCTGTGCTGGGATCCTGATAGAGGAGGCTGTGAAGGCAGGTCGGCCGGTTGGTGATTAACAAGCGTCAGTAGACTTTGGAATCTGGTTGCGTTGGGATTGACTGGCGTTCACTGCTTCCACTTTTTTCCCCATCGTTCTCTTGTCTTCCTCATTCTTAGCCCAAGGCTGCAGATGTTTTGTGAGCTCTGAAAGAGGGAAGTTCAAGCATGCTTTGCATTTTTAGACCCCCTCGTGAAGCTTTAGTTCCTCTGAGCTCGTTTTGAGGACATGAGAGACTCTTGAGTCTGTCCATGCTCAAAATCAACCAATCAGCAGTCAACCAGATTAGGCTAGTCAGTCTTGAGGAAGCCTGATAAAGTTAGGCAGGTTTAGAGTCATGGTGACCAAATGTCTTTGAACTTAGTGTTGAGAGCAGTGAAATTAAGACATTAATGTAAGGGGCCATTCACGTTTAAAAAAAAAAAGATGAGGGAAGTGGAAAATTCACTTTATTCAACTTGAACATTTAAAGCAGCAATTGAACTCCTTATTATCAGATTGGCTGTGCAAGTCATTTCAACACATCTTGTCTAGTTGAGTCTTGTATAACTTAAATTAAGTTGAAATGGGTTTAATTATTTTGAGTTGAAGTACTGGGAAAAAACATGTTGCCGTGACTCATTGTTACAGTAAATGGGGAACAAAACGCAAGGTCTAATGCTAAAACTTAGCACACACTGTCAACACATGAAAACCGGTCGAGCTCACAATTCTTAAACACTGCGTTGAAGTCTTTGGCACATAAGATGCTTGACAGAAACATTTGTTTTAAGACAGTTCTTTATGTCTTAAATGTACTTTATGTGCCAGTAGGGAACTTCTCCAAGATGCTTGGAAGAACAACCAGTCACCAAGGTACAGTACTGCGAGAAGCTTCAGCCACTGTTTGTCAGAGTTATTTATTAATCATGCTGATATTGGATACTCTGTAAATCTCTTTGGGTAATAATACACCAAATACACCTGCGCACCATTTATAAGAAAGTTTGCTGGTAGGTTCTTCTAACGTCTTGGAGAAGTTTCCACAAGTGTTTTTGAGAAGCGTCTAATGTGGCAAAGTCTTTACATGCTCCACTTGCACACCTTTGGATGCTCTGTAAATCACTTTGGGTAAAAGCTTCTGCCGCATGTAAAATGTGATATGTTTTTTTTAAATCCCAAGATGTTGGAAATATGACAGGCTGAGCTCAGGCTGGCACGCCAGAAGGTTTTTTTTCTCTGTGGTTCTGCTGAGCTGTGCAGGCTGAAGGTTTTGGGTGCGTTACATCTGCTAGATAGATTTCTGTCAGCTGCTCTCCAGTGGCAGCGAGAGGATCAGATCTGTGAGTCCATGTTACGCTCTGCCTGAACACCTCAGCACACATCGCTGCTCTTAAAATGGCTGCCCTTGAAGCTCAAAGGATCTGTGGTGCTCAGTGGCTGTCAGAGCCACGCCAAGCACATGAAAGCTTTACAAATTTCACCCCATTAGCCTGGAAGTATGATGCACTGGCGGACGGACTGCTAGGTGCGATTTGTTGTTTCATGTCTGCTATTTTTGCATTTGTGTTTTCCTCCTCTACCAGACTTTATGGATTGTCCAGATATGGCTGTCGAGTGTAAGTTTGCTTTGAGTTCCTCAGAAACACATCAGGGTGGAGCTGAAACTTGACCTCGAGAGACAATGGGCAAACCTGCCCTGGGACACACTGGCAGTGTTGTTGAGAATGAAGGTTGAAACCAGTGTCTGCTTTTACGGTTTGAGGCCACAGGTGATAAGCCATAGGTGTGAGAGCTCAGATGTCTTTATTCTCGACAAGAAATCTTCTCATCTATCAGGAATTCCAGCCATGAAACCTGTTTTCAGTCTAGTGTCTGTATAACTATTGCATGTGCCAATGTGATGGGTTTCAACCCTTGCGTATTAAACCCATAAGCACTGATGCATAACACTGACAGACATGTGATATTGCCATCGTTTTAATATTTTCATCAGGTGGGTGAAGCAACAGTAATGTAGAATGGAGCTTAATTTGGTAACACTTTATTTGAATGTCCACTTTAGATATTTGGTTGACTTTAATTAAACTAGCAGTCATTAGAGTATTAGTTGACTGTCTGCTTAACATCTGCTAACAGTCGTTCAACTGACTAAAAGTAACTTTGCAAGTACATTATTCAACTAACCCTAACCTAACAGTCTACTAATACACTAATGAGAATTAAGAAAGCTAGTTAGTATAATATCTAAAGTGGACTATTGAAATCAAGTGCAACCCTTAATTTTATCTATCAGCATTTGATTGCAACATGAAAAGACAGTTAATATTTTTCAGTATTATTTTTACCAACTACATGGCCTTGGTTACATCAGTAGAAAGGGTCTTTATTAGCTTTTGATGACAGCAAACTATTTTTATTTTTATTTTTTTGCTTAGAATTGCATGAAATGATATTCATGCAAAATAGGAACAGATAAATTTATTAGGGGATTTAGATTTTTGCATCATATTTAAGGCACATGCATTTGTGTCTCTTATTTTAATAACAGTTGCAGGTCCTTGATAGTATTTTCGTCCATTTTCTTTGTGAATTAAGAGTCTAATCACTATCAATTTATCCTCACAACCGGTAAAAATGGTCTATTGTGCCTTTAGAATGACTGACTAAGATCCAAGTAGAATCTATTTTGTTTGTTTTTACGGCATTGAAGGCCTCCTCTAATGTGTAGCGTTGCACTAAACCCATATAACACTGGCCTTGACATTGAGGCTTTTTCTTGCAGAAATCAGAATGTGTCCTGGTGAGAAAGCCAACCAAGGCTGAAGATTTGCTCTGGTTTTTGTTGATGGCTTTCAGATCTGCAGCGCTGGTACCGTGCTGTACGACTGCTAAATGCATTCCTGTTGTTGTGTTCATGCTAATATTCATGTCCTTGCCACACAGATCAGATTGAGAATGACCCATGATGAAAGAAAAACATGTTCGCTGTTTCTGTACATGGTCGCTTGGTATTATAGAGAAAAGCGGCAGTTGTGGTTTTATATGTATTTTTGGATAAAAGATTTACATGAGGTTACTGCTGAATTAGTTTTATTGAAATCATATGTTCCTAACATACTCTCTGTAATTTCTGGCTCAGTTTGTAGATTATCATGGAAACGTTTTATTGGTTTATGAAAATGTTCAGTGCAATCTAATGAAATATTGCAATATTCCCAAGTACAGCAGGGATTTGTGCACAGACAAGCATGTGTATATGCTTAATTTTGGCAGCTGTGCGAGTATTAATGAAAAAGTATTGATCAGGGACAGAATCATACTTTGTTTCAGCTCATTGATTGGCATGGTTGCCGGGTGCTCTTAGGTCACGGGACATAATAATGCCACCTCTAAGTGAAGGCCCGCCCCATAATCCTTTGTGTTTGCACTGCATCTGAAGCCCTGAGCATTCCTCATCCCTCGGCGGATTCACTCAATCTTATTTCAGAAGGGCTTGATGCAATCTGATGGAACATGCTGATGTAAATACCAAG
The DNA here is from genome assembly GCF_936440315.1 of Barbus barbus. Lineage (NCBI taxonomy): Eukaryota > Metazoa > Chordata > Actinopteri > Cypriniformes > Cyprinidae > Barbus > Barbus barbus. The sequence goes on from NC_136714.1 coordinate 28,123,978, forward strand.
GCCCACTGGTGTGCTCCAGCTGAGGCTTATCCCGGGGTAATAAAAAAATGGAACAAATCAGCCCATAATCCCTTCTCAGCTATTGTTCTTGGAGCAGACTGACCACTCGCCAAAAAAAGAAGGATTCTTCTGTTGAATTCTGCCTTGTCAGAATTTCAGATTGCTTTCGACTTCCTGTGAAATACAATGCTGTGAAATTTCCTTTCCAAATGTTTGTTTACAGCCTGTGTTTCTGTACTCTTACCCCTTTATTTTCTTTCTGTCTCTAACCAGGTTTCCCTGATTTTCCAGGGAGTCCTAAGCGATGGAAGTGCTGCAATGTGATGGCTGTGATTTCCGTGCAGAGTCGAACGATGAGCTCAAGGCGCACATACAAGACGTCCACACTGCCTTCCTGCAGCCCGCAGAAGTGGGAGAAGGAGACGGGTCGCCCAGACGATCCAGGTCAAATTCGTTAAACTCCCTCAGCCAAACAGAGGATGAGGAAGACTTGAGCAATCACAATTACGACTCGTTGAAAAAGGAAGCAGGTATAACAACATTTGCGATTCAGAAATAATGACACATTAGCAGTTAATGAAACTACATCAGAAGTTTGAAATTTGTTTGAAATAGTTTTTTCCTCTGTTCATGTTTCAGGTATTAAATCCTTTAACAAAGACCTTGGGCACTTCTCCGGTTCAAAGAAAGCTAAACATAACCAGTCAGCAAAACCTTCAAACAAAACGTCAACTCCATTTTTCCAGTGCAAGTTCTGTGTGCGGTACTTCAGATCCAGCTCTCTTCTCAGTGAACACACCAGGAAGGTCCATGGAGAAGCAAGCGATGAGAGATCCCTCAAAACTTCCAAGCAGGCCAGCTGCAGCGATACGACTCACGATGGTGTAGGAACGGTCTTTTCCTGCCAGTATTGCACTTATAAATCCCCACACAGAGCACGGATTCTGAAACACCAGAAAATGCATCACAAAGAAGGTCTACCAGGCCACTCGGCTCCTCCTGCTGGAGCAGAGGTTTTGGATTTGGACTCTGACGCCTCCTCCGTTGAAGAACAATGTGAAGAGTCGCCAGAGGATGTAGAACGTAATGTGCTGGAATCTATGATCAAACCCCAGTCAAGAGGAGGCTTTAACTGTGAGTGGTGTGGATTTCAGACTTCACAAAGGCAGCAGTTAGCCGAACACATGATGAAGAAACACCGTAACATGGTGAAGATCATGGTATCCTTGCAACAGCCCAAAATACAGGACGGAAGTGCGGGATCAAGCAAGTCTGATTCTGCTTCATCCAGGAGAAGCACTCCAACCTCCAATTTGAACCTGAACGATCTAGCGAGCAATGAAGGTTCCTCCGCGAATGCCTCGTCAGTCAAAGTATCCTCTGGCAATGCATCACTCAAGGCCACTTCAGGGATATCAAGTTTTCAGTACTCGCAGCTCACAGCAAAAATACCCAACAGCACAGGATCTTCCATACTCTCAGAGAGATCGGCTTTCACCATGTCAGATATGTCTAGGTCTGGCATGGATCTAGATGCCAGCATGCTGAATGATTCCAGAAGCAGTTCAGATAATGAACTCTGTGACTTGGATGATCCAGAGTCTTACACAGAGTCAGCTGAGGATTCTACTAAGCTACTTCTGTCAGAAGAGGATAATGACCTGCTGGAAACTAAAGGAGTTCCATTCAAAAGATATATGAACAGGTTCCAGTGCCCTTTCTGCTCCTTCTTGACCATGCACCGACGTAGTATTTCTCGTCACATAGAGAACATACACTTATCTGGCAAAGCTACGGTGTATAAATGTGACCAGTGCCCCTTTCTTTGCACCAACCCACTAAAACTTGACTCGCACAAACAATGTCACAGTGGGTCTTCAGAACGGGACACTACGGACTTAACCAGCGAAAGTGTAGATGGTCCGGCTGAACACTCCGAGCCAGTGAACGGAGGAAACGGCAGCTCTAAAATCAACGGGAAAAAATCCAACGCAGTTGAGGAACAGCAGGGTCCTCATCGGTGCTCACTGTGTAATTTCTCCACGGTCACACTGAAAGGTCTACGTGTCCACCAGCAACACAAACACTCATACTGTGATGGAACACAAGTCACGGGTCAAGAGGGCTCATCCAATGAGCAGCAAGATTCTGAATCCGAAACCTACAGTTCCTCGAGCTTCGTTCAGAAAACTCAGACCTCAATCCTTGGATTTTCAACCAAGAAGCATCTTATTGGGAAGACGGCAAGAAAGTCCATCAACGATTTGCCCTTGGATCTCTCTCCTGTCAAAAAACGGACAAGGATTGATGAAATTGCAAACAATCTTCAGAGCAAGATTAGTCAAAGCCAACAGCATGAAGATGTGATTAACCTTGAGGAGATGGATGATGATGTGGAGGAAAATGGGAATCACATCGATTTAGAAACAAGCAAAGAGAGAGAATCCTCTGATGCTCAAAGTCAGCACTACACTTTCAACACTCAGCACCTTCATGCTAGAAATTCTGGAAGTGTTCAGACAGAGCGTGGCGTTGGGAAAAGAAAACGCAATCTGCAGTCCAAACTCAGCTCAAGAAACATTCCCGTTCAAGTAACCATTTCTGATGATGAAGACAATTACAGTGCCTCTTTGGAATCTAAAGATGCCCAAGATCAAAACAGTCAGGATAGCAGAGAGACATATCAAGACAACACTGAATACAATACTGAAGAACCCGGGAACCTGTTCTACTGCAAACATTGTGAGTACCAAAACAAGTCTGCTCGCAGTGTCAGCACACACTACCAGAGGATGCACCCTTATATCAAGTTTAGCTTCAGATACATCCTGGACCCAGAGGATCAGAGCGCAGTCTTCCGTTGTCTCGAATGCTTCATCGAATATAACAACTTTAATGATCTGCACCAGCACTATATGACACACCATCCAGAAGCAAGTAACGTTTTGAACTTTAACCAGCCAGATCTGGTGTACATGTGCCGTTTCTGTTCCTACACAAGTCCAAATGTGCGAAGCCTGATGCCCCATTATCAAAGAATGCACCCTTCAGTGAAGATCAACAATGCCATGATCTTCTCCAGCTACATGGTCGATCAGCCTCATAAGAGTGCTGCTGAGTCCCAAACACTGAGGGAAATCTTGAATTCTGGGCCGAAGAGTTTCAGCTCCACATCATCTGGGTCCAGATCATCATCCAGTCCTGCTCTCAAAAGCATCTGCAAAACGCCAGAAGCAAACACTGAGGCTGAATCTTTTCGAGAAGGTCTGGGTGGTAATGTGGTGGTGTATGACTGTGATGTCTGTTCTTTCTCAAGTCCCAACATGCACTCAGTACTGGTTCATTATCAGAAAAAGCACCCAGAGCAAAAGGCCTCGTACTTCCGCATACAGAAGACCATGCGGGTCATATCTGTTGACCGAGCACAGTTGTCAAACAATTCAACCTACAGCCTGACGAGCACCCCCAAGTCTTCAAACGTCATCTTGCCTGTGGCTCCGGATGAAGATGTTTACTACTGCAAACACTGTGTCTACAACAACCGCTCTGTAGTGGGCGTTCTGGTCCACTATCAAAAGCGACATCCAGAGATTAAGGTGACGGCAAAGTACATAAAGCAAGCACCCCCAACCCCAGGACTGCTGAAACTCATGGATGAGTTACAGATCGCACCCCCTAAACAGTTTCTGAAGCAATTCAACAACGGGATTGAAGGGTCAGGTAATTCCAACACTAAAGGAGCATCCGACAAAGGGGAACCTGAAATGCTGTTCTTCTGCCAGCACTGCGACTACGGGAACCGCACTGTGAAGGGGGTCTTGATTCACTACCAGAAGAAGCACAGGGACGTGAAAGCCAATGCCGACCTCGTCCGTAGACACACGGCTGTGGTCCGGAGTCAGAGAGAACGAGCGCAGATGATTCAAGCGGGAAGTTCCACGTCCACTGCAACTGTAGCTAAAGAAGCAGAAAAATCCAGGTTGTTGCGATCTTTGAAGTGTAGAAACTGTGCATACACATCTCCTTATGTGTATGCCTTGAAGAAGCATTTAAAGAAGGATCATCCTACTGTGAAGGCCACGGCCATGACGATCTTACACTGGGCTTATCAGGACGGTGTGTTGGAGGCCGGTTATCACTGTGAGTGGTGCATATATTCCCACGCTGAACCAGGCGGGCTGCTCATGCATTACCAAAGACGCCATCCTGAGCACAACGTTGACTACACCTACATGGCCAGCAAACTATGGGCTGGTCCTGATACTTCCACCAGCAGACAAGCTGGGAACTCTGAAACGAAGCATTACCAATGCAGAGATTGTGCCTTTGAGGCGTGCTCCATCTGGGACATTACTAACCATTACCAAGCAGTGCACCCTTGGGCCATCAAAGGTGATGAGTCTGTCCTGCTCGACATTATCAAGGGAAACCAAGCACCTGATAAGCTGCTCCCACAACTGCCCAAAGGACACGTTTCCATGTCCAGTCCGTTCAACAGTAACCAGCTGGAAGAGGCTGCAGTTGAAGTCAGCCACCCAACACACGAGCGACAGCCTAATCTCTCTCTGTCTGCCACGTCATCTATCTCAAACAACTCTTACCAGTGCACCGTGTGCTTGTCTGAGTACAACAGTCTTCATGGGCTTCTGACCCACTATGGCAAAAAACACCCGGGCATGAAAGTGAAAGCTGCTGACTTCGCTCAGGAAGCAGATATCAACCCTAGCTCTGTTTACAAGTGCAGACACTGTCCATATGTGAACTCTCGCATCCATGGAGTTCTCACACACTACCAGAAACGACATCCTTCCATCAAAGTCACGGCAGAAGACTTTGCAGAGGATGTCGATCGGGTAAATGAGTTGGTTAGCGAGGTGGATGAGCGATCTAAAACCCAGCGGCAGGGCTACGGTGCTTACCGCTGCAAGATGTGCTCTTACACACATGGCACTTTAGAGAAACTCAAGATACACTATGAGAAATATCATAACCAATCTGCTGCAGACATGTTCAAAACAACTGCCACGCAGTCGCCGACCAGAAGAGACGATTTGGTCGCTGAATGTAGCAGCAGCAGTGTGACCGAAGTCTCTGAGGTCTGTGATTTTAACCTTACGCTTCCCGAAGTCCCAAAGAGCGACAAGCACGCACTGTTTAAATGTCAGCTGTGCAAATACTTCTGCTCCACCCGGAAAGGTATCGCTCGTCACTACCGTATCAAGCATAACAATGTCAGAGCGCAGCCCGAAGGGAAGAACAATGTCTTTAAATGTGCCCTCTGCTCCTACACCAACCCCATTCGCAAAGGCCTTGCTGCACACTACCAGAAACGGCACGACATCGATGCCTACTACACGCATTGCTTGGCAGCATCCAAGACGGTGGGAGAGAAACCGAACAAGGTGATGGTGCCCTTGGCATCAGAGGCAGAGTCTCCAGCGATGAGTGAAGAGCTAAGGCTTGCGGTAGACCGAAGGAAATGTTCACTCTGCTCCTTCCAGGCTTTCAGCAGGAAGAGTATCGTTTCTCATTACATAAAGCGCCACCCAGGAGTCTTTCCCAAGAAGCAGCCCTCCAGCAAACTGGGCCGTTACTTCACTGTGATCTATTCCAATGAGGCAGAGAAACCTCCATCTACGGAGGAGGTGGAAGTCGTTGAAGTTAAGGATGAGGTGGAACCTGAAGGTGACGTGGACTGGCTCCCCTTTAAATGCCTGAAATGCTTCAAGCTGTCGTTTAGCGCGGCAGAGCTGCTGGTGATGCATTACAACGACTGCCACGACAAGGAGCTCAAGCGGGATTTCGTCACCATTCCGAGCCCTGCGGAAGATGGGATGGAGCTCTACCAGTGCACCCACTGTGAAATCAAGTTCTTGACACTTCCCGAACTCGGCGTCCATCTGATAAACCACAATGAGGATTTCCAGAAAAGAGCCATGAGGCTGGAACGAAGAAAACAGCTTCAAAGCAAGCAGAGGACAACAGAGCCACCAGAAGCCAAACCAGAGAATAAGGTGAGCTTAAACACCTTGTAATGGGTAAAAGTGGTTATAATAGTTGACTAACCCAGGCCCGTATTTTTCAAGCTTCTCAAAGTGCCATTTTAGTCTTGAGAATTCATGAAATTTACTCCTACTTTCAAACTTAAGTATAAAAGCAAGTTATCAAATTTCTTAAAGCTAAGAATCACTCTTACTCTCCCAGTTATTTAAGACAAGGTCTCTCAAGTGGTTAGGAGCTGCCAGGAGGGGCTTGTGATGGCACTGAGACAGAGACATGCGCAAATCTTTAAAGAGAGAAAGAATGTTTTAGAAATGACGACGAGCAGCTATTCAAACGGTATAGTTTGTACGGAGCAGGCATCATCTTTGTCAGTAAGTTGGTGAGGGACATAATATCACCACTAACTTTACGCAACAATGCATTTTCATCGGAATTGAACATTGAAGGTTGTGATGACGCTTCATTTCCTTGCCATAATGTATTTTCTTGAAAATAAACTCCTCTTTACATTCAACAAAAAATTTGACACTAAAGAATTTTCAAGAAAATACATTATGGCAAGGAAACGAAGTGTCATCACAACCATTCAATGTGAATTTATCTGAGAATATTCTTAAATAAGAAAATTCTGTGATTGTCCATGCCTGTCGTCATCCAAAATCCCGTCTGGGGCACAGCAACTTGTCGTGAATCATCTCCAAGACTGACACTTACACTTCACTTTTAAATGCAGCTTTGAGCCAAGAATTTTTTTACTCTTAAGTCAATTCCTAGCAGTGTTTTTGTGAGTAATTCTCAGAGGCTTGATAAATGCGGGCCCTGACTAACTTTCAAAACTGTTTTCTATAGCATTAATCTGATTGCTTTAGGAACATAGGAAGTAGAATAACAGCAGAAGATGATGTTTTAGGTGTTAGTGTAGCTTTTACATTTGGATTTAACCTCGAACACCATATGCAAACAAGTACATTGCAAGCAGCCAAAACTGGCGAAATAATCTTCAGCTTCATTGATTCTAGTTGCAAGTGATAGAACAAAACTAGATTGCATCTAATGATCTTCTGTTGTTAATTGTCTCTTCCTATAGGTGGATGGCACCCCCGATAAGACTCCCATCGGCTACAGGTGCAACTTCTGCGTGGAGGTCCACCCCACCCTCCGGGCCATTTGCAACCACCTGAGAAAGCATGTTCAGTACGGGGAGGCAAAGGAAGGACATGTGAAGGTATGAACGTCCATAGTTACTTCATGCTTCATCAAGGGCTTTGAAAAAGCGTGGGTGCTTGATAAATCTTCATCTGTGACTTAGATTTATACAGTTTTCTTCTTCAGTCTCCTTCAGTGTTCTCATCTGTTTTTGGCATCTTATTAGATTTGTGCACAATATCTAAATTCAGACCTTTTATCCTGAGGTGGCCTCTATTCTTCTGCTCTATTCTAATAGCAAGTGCATTCACAGGCCGTTTGGACCCATTTTTCCTTCCACTCAAGTGCCTTGTTCACTTGTTTGGATGGTTAAACCACTACAGTTCGACTGCACATACAATGAAATGGACAAATAGAGCAAATCCTTGATTATTGCAGAAGAAACAGGGAAAATGGATGAGTGCGGTGTTATGACATTTCCTTAAACTCAAGCGTTTTATTTCCTTGTGTGGGCATTCATGAGGACAGCCTTGAACGTTGGTCATGTAATTAAATCTAGCGGCCTTGTGTTACACGTTTTGCATATAAAGACTGAAGCTTATTTCTGAAGCTCTTTTCTGAATGTGATGCTGTCTTAGAATGTGGACTAAATTTAGTATTTAGAAGCCAACAATATTGCTACCAACCTCTTGGAGCAGCCTTTCTGTCAGGAGCGCACCATGACGCCTTAAAATGCTTTCTAGGTAGGGTAGTTGACACAAAACATGTTTATGGACTTCAGAAGATTTTAGGTTAACATTTATATTAATGTAGACAGATCCTCATTTAATCAACTTTTATCTTCAGTAGCTGATCTAAAATGGTCCTGCAGTGTGACAAATGAAATTTTAAAAGTACAGAGCTTGTGAAATCTCTGTGCATAATTAAACAATGTCCCGTATACGGGACGCCTAACTTTACTTCAATATATTACCATTAAATCCTAATCTAATCATGACAAACTATATATCGTTGGAAAGGTCCAAGACTCCTAAATAGTATATATATTTTACCACTGTTTGTTGTTAAAAATTATGTAGGAGCAGTAATAGATTAATTTATGACAAGAGCGCACCTCTTATATACACCATATACACCATAACAGGAGCTCTGACCTTAGGAAAAAAAGGAAACAAATTGAATTTTTGTGTCAATCACATGTTTTAGTAATCATCATATATTATATATCATTTGAAAGCTTATCTAAGCTTATTATATATATTATGAAATCTCAAAATTCATCCAGTGAAAACTTTTGAATCGGATGTTGCGTTACCATAGAAATGGTACATTAAAATATTTTAGCAGGCTCCTCCCCCTTAGTGGGAGGTGTCATATTCCAAATGTATTACGGTCTTATAGAATCAAAAAAATTTATAATCTTGACAAAATACATATCATCGGAAAGGTCTGAGTCTCAAGATTATTTTGTGATAGGAGTAATAGTGAGAGAGAAATTTATACATTTGTGACAGAGAAGTGCATAAAAAAATTAAATGGGGTTTGAATGTCACCTGGTGACTGTTTGTGGTATAAGGCCTAAACAAAATTGCACAGTAACCTCAATTTTTTTTATATCAACTTCAATTAAAAATTTGGATTAAAACATATTTTGTAAAATATTTATTTGATATAATATAAAATAATAATAATACCGTACATTTTATTTACAGTAAATTTAAACTTTTTTTTACTTAACTTTTTTTAAATGATTTCACTTCTGCAATAATCTGCTTGTCTTCTTTAAAACTTTAGGTCTGTATTCAAAAGCAATCATGAATTATATCAATTTAACTTTAAATAGTGCACTTTCAAGTCTGTTTTCAAAAAAAAAGGGGGGGGGGGGGGTGACCGTTAAGGGGTTAAAGAGCATAAATGTTAGTTTCAATTAGTTAATGCATGGTTGCAATATCTTTATCATAGAAGAAAGGTGTGCCATTTTGTACAGTGTAATAGTTTTCATAATGAGGACTTTCCTCATTAACCATAGCGTTTAAGGTGGATTGTTTCTGCAGAGAGCTGCATTTAGACATGGCCAAGTCCAGTTTTTTTATCACAGAAGAATCCTGAGACTCTCGATGCAACGCTTCCATCTCTCTCTGAAGAGAAAGCTAGTTAGGTCGCCTTGACGGTGTGGCATGGAGAGAGGCGTGGAAGCGCCTTAGTGTTAGTATTCCATGGAGAGTGCCAGTGCTGGCAGGGAGGACCAGGCCTGAGGATTTGAACAGAAGCCCAGTGAGGATCAGCAGACGGGACGGATCGCACCGGACACTAGGGGGCAGCGCTCACAGCCACAGAACACACACTCTGAACAGAGACACTCAGGCAGGGATTCCCAAGGTTTCTCCTCAGCTGAAGCCCTTTGACCTAAAATATCTGTGAAGTACTCCTGAGAAGTTAATTCAATAATTTATTTAAAATTTAAAAACCCATTTGCATGCACGTTGGTTAATATTCACGTCATGAAGTGTTTTAGTGTTTAGTGTTCGGTTTGATTGATTTATTTTTATTTTAAAATTGAAAAAAAATTATAATTCAAGAGAAAACATGCATACAATTACCTAAACAAGCATATTTTTTACAAATTAAACTAAACATTAATGTTAATATGGATGCAGACTGGTTACCAGGTATGCATGCCATCAGTCCTAGAAACAAAATTCTCTAATTTTACAGAAATTTTGTATAATTAACTAATAGTTTTTCATCAATTTGAATTCCAGTTTGGGAAACCTTTCACTACTGCATAGAATACTGTACTGTGCACTATTTGATTTATCATCGTTTTGAATCCGTAAGCAATGTTACATGTTTAGTATATGACATCACTGTTGTGGCGTCTAGTTATCATGGGCATTTGGTTTGGTTATTCATGTGCATTTTTTATCTTTGTAATCACATTGTGTTAAATATCATTCTAATCAATATAATGATTCAAGAATGGGTTGTAAAGATAATAGTTGACATCACTTTTTAAAGGTTGAATCTGTCACTCTTGCATCACAGTGGTGCATTTTCCACAGAAAGACTCTCTTTTTTTCCTCAGAAAATGTCTAAATGTATTTCTTTGGTTGTGTTTGTGCCTCTGATTGGCTGACGGTGCAGGAGTGTCTACATCCGTTTGCATTACATCTGTCTGAAGTGCAGGGTCAGTCCTCTCTCGAAGATGCTGAATTTCCTGCGGCTGTAAAGCAGCAGATGTCTCAGAAACACACAGGAACCTCTTGGCCATTTCTAAATAAGGAAAAGGGGATGTCCCAATAGAGCTCTCAGCCTCAGAGAGCTTTAATGGCTGCAATCAAACACGGATCATCTGTGCTTCAGTCCAGAGCTGATGATCACCTCCAAACCCGGAGAGAAATATCATATATCAGTCTGATTTATCAGGATTAATAAAGGTTAGGAACCTTAAATATGTCAAGAACATGATTAGATTTGTTTTTTCACCACAAAATGAAGAATACATGTAAACTATATACTGTAAACATGGTTTTGAAAGAAGTGTCTTCTGCTCACCAAAGCTGCGTTTATTAAAGATTTGTCACATACACTATTATACAGGGTATAACCAGCAGGGAAATGTAGGTCAGGTCCGCTCCAAGGACAGTGCAATTATAATGTATACAAATATTAAGAAAAAGAAAAGTAGAAAAAATAAGAGAATAAAATAAAAGATAAAAATATATAAATATAAATGTACAGGTCAGTATGTTGTTGACTTATGTGATCAAAACTACTGTAAAATTGTGAAATATTAAAATGTAAATAGCTGTTTTCTATGTGAAAATGTAATTTATTCCTGTGATCAAAGCTGGATTTTTAGCATCATTTCACCAGTCTTCAGTGTCTTATGATCCTTCAGAAATAATTCTAATATGCAGTAGTTTATATATATATATATTACAGTAATATAGTACTCTTGTTTTAAAACTTGCTTTTACTAACTGCTCGTTTTCTTAAAAAACTAACTAACACTAGCTTCTCTATTCTTTTTCTATTCTGTTTTCACTTTATTTTATAATAAATAACAAAACTTGCTAGGTGTACTGTGTTAGGCTAACTGAGACTTGTTATTACACTTGCATATTGCTCTTTTGTTGATTCTGATTGCTTCTATTGTCCTCATTTGTAAGTCGCCTTGGATAAAAGCGTCTGCTAAATGACTAAATGTAAATTGTCATGTAAATGTCACAATGCGAAACGTCTTGCAGATTTAGAGTAATATCAGCCATTTCCTCTGACAGCAGGAAGCAGCGGAGATGCCTGTTGCTGTTCCCGTGGAAGGAATCGCCAACGGCGACGTGGAGGATGTGGTTGCCATGGATGCTGACCCATTGGAGACTGGTGCATCACCGGCTGACGTCGCCATGGAGACAGAGGAGCCGGTGCCCGTGGAAACGGAGCCGATGGTTGGAGCGCTGGAGCCGGAGAAGGAGCGAGTGGCTCCTGGACATCCATGCAGCATGTGCAACCGCATGTTCATGTCCATGCAGGGCCTGCGCTCTCACGAGAGGAGCCACACGGCCGTAGCGCTCGTCAACAGAAACGACAAATACAGCTGCCAGTACTGTCAGTTCGCCTCGCCGTTTAGACACAAGTGAGTGAGACTTCGTCACATGCTCCTGTAGAAAGAAACTAATTTTGAGAAAACACCCTAAAACCTACATGCTTGGATAAAGTGCAATGAAAAACCAGGCTAATCATGCATGAACAAACCTTTATAATATAGACAGGAGTAAAACTGTAAGTTTTGGTGTTTGTAAGTGCTGCTAAAATGGAGAAACAAACTCACAGCCATTAAAGATATGCATTTTTGCCATGTTTTTAGGAATACAATGTTGTGATATATAGGAAAACCAGTGTGAATGATATATGAACAAACCCCTCAGTAAAAACCTTCAGAATATAGACAGGAATAAAACTGTAAAGTTTGGTGTATGAATGTGCTGCTGAAGTGGAGAAAAAACTCAGGGCCTTTCACCATGCATTTTCACCATGTTTTTAGGAATAAAATGTCCTACAAATCAGTGTGAATGATATATGAACAAACCCTTGAGTAAAACATCTTCAGAATTTAGATTTAAATAAAACTAAAATTTGGTGTATGTAAGTGCTGCTGAGGTGGACAAACAAACTCATATTGAGAAGACGGCATAAAATCTACATACTACTATAAAGTGCAATAAAAATAAATCAAGTGATATAAATCAAGCGAAAGATTTATGAACAAACCTCTCACTAAAAATCTTCAGAATATAGAGAAGAATAAAATTGTAAATTTTGGTGCATTTAAGTGCTGCTGAAGTGGAGAAAAAATCCAAGGCCTTTAAAAATATGCATTTTCACCATGTTTTTAGAAACAATATGTCCTGCAAATCACTGTGAATGATATATGAACAAACCCCTCAGTAAAAACCTTCAGACTATAGATGGGAATGAAATTGTAAGTTTTGGTGTATGCAAGTGTTACTAAAGTGGAGAAAAAACTTTTTAAAGTTACATGTTGGAATTAAAATCTACTGACACAAATAGATAAAGTGCAAAAACAATAAACACTGAAATTTCCACTGCTAAAAAAAAGCCTAAAATTTCAAAATGGTCCAATGCATGAAAGAACTGTTTTTGTTTTATAATGTCTCGCCTTAAAGCACTAAAATAATAAACATTCTTCGTAAATTCTTTGTCTCTTACATCAAACAAAGAGAGAAGAGTTAAATAGATAAATACAGAAAATCCTAAGGGAAAAGCTTATGTGAGATGTAGATTGAGTCACGTCTCCTCATTTACTTCCTGTGAGAATGGCAGATATTTTGACAGAGCAGTTAGTCTCGTCTGAAGCGCAGGACCTTTGTTTGGTTCCCTGGAGTAAATCTGCCTTCACTGGATGTTCCGTGACCCAGAAAGCTGCCGCATTCATGTGCCACACGGGAACTGTGGATAAAAAACACTGATTCCCAAGATCCCTGTCAGAGACGGCTGTTTTGTCAGAGTCTCAGCACTAAAGCAGGGATCTTCTGCCGAGAGGTGTTCCTTTCACAGATCTTTAGGGTTATCATTAGACGTGTCTCCACCGATTCGCTTTTTCTGCCTGTCCTTGTGGAATGGTTCCTGAATCTTTCCAAGTCTTTTGTTGATGGTGACGGCAAACACCAGCGTCCGCTGACAGCACACCTGTGACACCTGCTGAGCGTTAGTGCATGCTTCACATATTTATTTTATTTGTCGTTTTTATGAGAATAGAGGACAGGAAGTGATCGAAAACAGGAAATCAAACCTGTATTGTCCACATGAGCTCCAGAGCTCAAGATCAGAGCGTGTGCACTACAGTACAGTGCTGTTATTGTTAACTAAAACTGTTAAAAATAATTTTAACACCAACTACAATGTCCAGCAAAACGTCCGAAAAATCTAAATCCGGTAAAAGATTTTGTGGTGTATTCTGCTGAATGTTCATCCCTGGTAAAACTGATCTTATTTGAAAAACAAAAAACGGGAAAAACAAACAAAAACAGTACAAACACTGGAGAGCAACGCACAATACCTGCCATCAGCAGCACCATCTTGGTTGTATTCCAAGATACAAATTCCAAAATATGTGAAATTCCAAATAAAAATATACTTTTTAAAAACTTAAGATAAATTAATGTTGCCTTGGCAACTAACTAAAATGAAATAAGTTGAAGTTGAAGTGCTAAAATTACTCAAACTGAAATGAAAAATAGTGTTAAATAGAATTTTAAGAAATACATAAAATTGCCAAAGTGCATTAAAAATACTAAAAATTAAACTACATTTAAAATTAAAATGTAAAAAAAAAAAAAAGAAGCTAATTCTGAATATTAATAAATACTATATTAGTATGTAAATAACGCTAAAATAGCCCTGGTGCAGTAACTACTTGGTAGAGAACTGAATGCCGCTCATTGTGAATGTACTCTTTTGGTTTTGATCAGATGCTTGTTTCTCCTCCATATATGTGTCTGACCGCTTTCTTTTTTCTCCAGTCTGGACCGTCACGTCCAGTCACACCACGGACATCAGAAGCCCTTTTGCTGTAAGTTCTGTCCCTTTAAATCCTCCTACCTGAGCCGCCTCAAGAGCCACCTGCACAAAGCACACGCAGGTGAGACACTACACACACACACGCCATAGGCGTAATGCTTTTTATAACTGTATTTACTATCGCCCTACACCAACCCTACACCTAAACCTACCCCTTACAGGAAACTTTCTGTATTTTTACTTTCTCAAAAAACTTATTCTGTATGATTTATAAGCTTTTGTACCCATGAGTCTGTGTGTATTCAGGTTTAAGTCCCCACCAGGATATATAAACCTGTACGCACTCACACACACACACATATAATTAACTATGGGGAGATTACATACTTCTATTGCTTTATATATGGCTGGTTATAGATTCTGTAACCCTAAACCAAACAGAAACAACCTTTTTACAAATTAAGACGACCACAAAATAAGGTTTTGTCAGGTTTAACTCACTTCTAGGTTCATATTTGTCCCCAGAAAGCAAATCTCTGTATTAAATGTGCTTCAGTCTGGATGTATAGCTTGAACTGGTTTCAAGATTCTTGGAGACGACTGACATGTGACTTTAACAAGATGAATGAAATGAGTTTAAGACATTAATGTGAGAAACTCAAAGAATATGACTGACAGGGCGAGATGAGTGATGCTTTCGGTTTTCTGTAAGGGTTAGGGTTGGGTTAGGGCATAGAAAATATTGTTTGGTCATAATAATATAATAGAAGTCTATGGAAAGTCCCCACAATTCACAGAAACAAACGTGTGTATGAGAGAGAGAGAGTTTGTTTGTCTGTGTGTGTGTTTTGTATGTGTGTGTGTGTGTGTGTGTGTGTGTGTGTGTGTGTGTGTGTGTGTGTGAGCGAGTGTGTGTGTGTGTCTGTGTGAGAGTGTGTTGAGCTGCAGATGTCTCTCACACACTCGTCTGATGGTAACAGTGTTTCTCTCGCTGGACTGTGAGAGTCACCGAAGGGCAGAGCGACAGAAATCGAGCGCTGTCGTTCCGCTCTCCATTACCCATCAGCCCCCTCTCTTGCTCTCTCTCCTGCTCTTTTGAGGAGTTTAAGGCACACAGCAAGAGAAGGGCGAGGTCTGATGAAACGGACATGAGCGAGTGACATCATACAGACGGAGACCGATTAATCAGACATCACAAACATTTCCTGTCTGAGATATATATATGTGTATTTGATTGAATTGCCAAAGCGATTGAGGAAAACGGTCAATGTTTGCGCAGAGCTGGTTTGCCTTAATGCGGCGTTGTGTGTTTGTGTTGCAGGTGAACACACGTATAAGTGCATGTCGTGTCCGTTCTCCACCATGACCATCATCCAGCTGAAGGAGCACTCGCTGCAGGAGCACGGAGAGACGCTCACGCTGCCCAAACTCAAAGCCAGAGCCGCGCTGCGCTCCACACGGCCCAACGCTGAACATGACCAGCAGAACCAGCACGACCAGCAGAACGCGGCCCTCGACCCACAATGCACTGGTAAGACCCAACACTGGGGTTAAAGGTCAGTGCAGAAGCACCCTGATGCTGAACATGACATGCATGTGAAAACTTTAGTGTTTAGTGTTTGACTTCTTGCATTGAACATTTTGATTATAATTGGCAACAATTATACATGCATTTAGAGTAAAATTCCAAATATTGGCAAAAGGGTAAAGAAAAGTTTTTTTATATAAACTATCATTCAAATGTTGATTTTATTTTTTCTTTTATTTATTTAATTTTTTTGCTTAACAAGGATGCATTATATTGATGAAAAGTGACAGTAAAGACCAACATTGCATCAGTAAGACCCAACACTGGGCTTGAAGAAGTCAATGCAGAAGTCACCGTTATTTCTATAGCGCTTTATACAATACAGATTGTGTCAAAGCAGCTTTACAGTGTTAAACAGGACAAACAAAACACTCATGCATGTGAAATATGATTCTTCATTTAGTGAAAACAGACTGCTTTGTTTGGTATTTGACTTCTTGCATTGAACATTTTGAATATAATTGGCAACAGTTATACATGCATTTAGAGTAAAATTCCTGATATTGGCATAAGAGTGAAAAATATTGTTTATATAAACTATCGTTCAAAAGTTTGAAGTCGGTAAGATTTTTTATTTTTTTTATTAATTAGTTTTTATTGAACAAGGACACATTTTATTGATCAAAAGTGAAAGTCTGGACATTTATAATATTATAAAATATTTCTATTTCAAGTAATTACTGTTCTTTTGAACTTTCTATTCATCTCTGAATTCTGAAAAATAAAACGTATCACGGTTTCCACAAAAATATAGTGCAGCGCAACATTGATAATAATCAGAAATGTTTGTTGATCAGTAAATCAGTATATTATTATGATTTCTGAAGATCATGTGACACTGAAGACTGCAGTAATGATGCTGAAAATACAGCTGCAGATCACAGAAATACATTACAGTTTAACACATATTCACAGCTGTTTTAAAGAGTAATAATATTTCACAGTATTACAGTTCTTCTGTATTTTTAATCAAATATATAGTATGAAATATATAAATATTAGTGCTATCAAATGATTAATCAAATTAATATTTTCCTATCATAACAAACCATACATCAATGGATCTCAATTTCCAAAAATGTACTCTTATGACTGGTTTTGTGCTCCAGAGTCACAGTTAATAAATGTTATGATTCAGTGTGTCGGTATGAGCCGAGGCAGATGTTAATAGCAGGTGCAGATGCAGTAACGGCGCTGATGTCTTTGTCTCGCTGCTGTCGTCTCAGAGTCTGCGGGGTATCTGGAGCCAGCAGATGTTCAGCAGCAGTTGAGTCACTTCCAGCTGGCGTCTCATGTCCAGGCCGATGTTTGCTCCAGTCCGTCTGATCCGCCGCTCGAGGGTCCCGCTCCTCAGGCCCGGCCCGACTCCATCCTCACCTGCGAGTTCTGTGAGTTCAGCTCCGGCTACATGCAGAGTCTGCGCAGACATTACCGCGACCGGCACGGAGGAAAGAAGCTCTTCAAATGCAAGGACTGCTCCTTCTTCACCTGCTACAAGTAAGAATCACACATCAGACTAATATCAGCCAGTGACGTCTTTATTTATTTTGTTTTAGTTTATTATTTATTTGCGCAAGAATAAAATAAATACAATAAAAAACAAAACAAAAAATGCAATCCATTGCATATACTGTGCAGGGCTTATTTAGAGCCTCCACCTAAACAATAAAGAACACAAAAACTCATACAATTAAAGAAAGTGCTAAATTACAATAATAAATAAGTAAATACGGTAACACTTTACAATAAGGTTCATTAGTTAACAACATTATTTAACACGAACGAAGCAAGAACAATACTTCTACAGCATTTATTAATCTTAATGTTAATTTCAGCATTTACTAATGCATTATTAAAATCACAAGTTGTGTTTGTTAACATTAATGCACTGTGAATTAACAAACAAATCAGCAGTGCATCAAATACTTATTTGCCCCACTGTAGTAAGAACCTGAAGTTTATGAAATAAAGAAGCACATGAAGTATATCAGTATATGAAACTTATATGAAGCGTATATTTACGTTTACATTCGTGCATTTTGCAGACACTTTTGTTCAGAGCGACTTCTATTGCATTCAAGCTATAAATATAATGAGTTGATGCCTTACCTGGGATTTGAACCCGTGACTGTCGTTGCTGTTTCAGCTGCAGGTGTTTATCATGAGCCGTCTGGTTAGGCAGTTAAAAGAGTAATATCAGGCTGTATTTACTCCAGCAACTGGTTTACTAAAGTACTAAACAGTCATCCACCACCTTCTGCACATTATCATTTTTAAATACAGTATGTCAAATACTACAGGTCTATCAGTGATTGCCAGAGTTTGGTTTTTAATCAGCCGAACCCCTTTGAACTGAAATGTTTACTTAAAGTTAATATTTCAATAATTTAACAATACATTCACATGTTCACAGTTATCTGATGTCGGTTAATAGTTACATGACACAGGTAAAACAAAAATACAATATTTAATCCGTTGTAAGCATTTTATTTTGTTTCTATTTTTAATTTACATTTTATTTTACACGATAAAATTTTACTTTTAGTATTTGTTATTTTAACATTATTTTAATATTTTATTATTTGATCATTAGCTTTTCATTTAGTTTTTTCCATTAGTTTTTATTTTAATTTAATTAAATATGTTGTTTTAAGTGTTTTATTTTGATTGTTTTTTTTTTTATTTAATTTAATTTTAATTAACTTAATTATTATATTTTAATCAAGTCGATTTGATTTGTTTATTCTAATTTTATATTTTTATGATTTATCTTTTCTTCAGAAAGATATTTTTTATTTTGACATTTATTTTGATTTTATATTTTTAATTATTAATAATGAGCTTTTCATCGATGCATTTATATTTTTTTGTTTTGTTTTGACATTTTATTTTAATTTGACAATTTTAGGATTATTAGCTTTTCATCAACCCATGTTTTGGAAACATTGGTCAAGAGTAAGATGGTTCTAGATTGGACAGTAACAGGAAAACACCGTAGATGTATAATATCAGATGTTATATCAGATATCAGCCTGTGGATGTGGTGTGTTGCTCAGGTCCACGTTCACGCTGCATGTGGAGGGCGGTCACACCAGCGGCCCGGAGGAGACGCCCAAAGATCTGCGCTGCCCCTTCTGTCTGTACCACACCAAACACAAGAGCAGCATGATCGACCACATCGTCCTGCACAGAGGTCAGTTACTGACAAAAAGTGAGGAGGAAATTCTGATCATGAGATATTTCACCTCTTTATCTTCCTTGTTTCAAAACGCAACTTCTTTTTTTTTTTTTTTTATGTAACTATCCACCTTATTTTTTAATGCAGAAGGAGGCTGTTTCATGTGAATGTGAGACTTTTGATTCATTAGTTGCTATTGTTAAATAACTGCTGTAAAACCATTTAAGCAACAAACCAGTGTGTTTATGATAACCAGTGGTGTATTGTAATATACAGTATATCTTCTGCGATAATATGGTAAGTGTTGTTGTAATAGGGTGACCATACGTGGGATTTTTCCCGGATGCATCCTGGCCAGGATTTCTATATTGCAATGTGACTTACATTTTAGACATATTGCTTGTTTTTGGTCAATTTTGCCAACGTAAATAGTTCCAAACAAAGATCCCAGCACTGTTTTGCGTCTCTGAACAATGCATGGTGCTTACTCATTAAAGGAATTAGCTTTTTGAACAAATCGGTTGAATCTCAATGACTCACTCAGTAACAGTCACATGCTGTCACCTACTGGCGCTTTTCATTTCTCATTTTGACTATTTATTTATTTTTTCTAAGCACCAGGTGAAGTGCTTCTTATTCATACCCAAAAATACAAAATGGAAGAAAGAGTTAAAACTGAACACAATCTAAAAAGTACTTTTCGTACTTAAGTACAATAAATATCACATACTTTTACTCAAGTAATATTCTAAACGGTGTGTTCAACTTCTACCAAAGTCATTTTCTGGTAAGGTATCTGTACTTTTACTTTGGATGGCTTTCAGGTACTTTATACACCACTGATGATAACGATAATAAATTAAAATATGATAAATATCAGTCGGAAACTACGCGTACACTGCCTTTTCTAGCATAAATATCTAAAAATTTTTGAATCAGGATGCATTTACTTGACAAGTAAAATGACTTAAGATATTATGTCTTGTTTTCTGAAAATATTATATACATTTTGTTAGTTTTTGTTTAAAGCAAGTAAAAATATTTGCCAGTGGGGTAAGAAAAATAATCTTGTTTAACCTTTGAATTAAGATTTTTTTTTTTTACCCCGTTGGCAGATATTTTTGCCTGTTTTAGGCAAAAACTAATAAAATTTGGATGATATTTTCAGAAAACAAGACAAAATATCTTTAGTCATTTTACTTAAGTAAATGCATCTTGATTCAAGAATGTTTAGGTATTTATACTAGAAAACAGACAAAAATACTAAGGAAGAAAATCATTTTTTGCAGTGTTTTGTACAGCTAAAATAACTGGAAGCGAGTGACACTGGAAACTTGGCACACTGCTGTGCTCGCTCTTACATTAAGAATAAGGTGGATTTTTGGTGCGTAGTTTCATTATTTTTAGACTTTGACTTCTGAAGATGTGGGTTAGTTGGAGGCCACACTCCGAAAACTCATCAACGTGACATGAATCACGTCTGAGGATGTTTAAAAATGATATTTCACTGTGTTTGAGGAATAAAATGTTGTAAAAATCAGTTTGAATGATATATGAATAAACCCTTCAGAATATTGAGAGGAATAAAACTGTAAAGTTTAGTGTATGCAAGTGCTGCTGAAGTGGAGAAACAAACTTTTAAAGACATGCTTTGTAATTTAAATTTACAGACGCAAATAGATAAAGTGCAAAAAAAATTAAGACTTAACTGTTTATTTAGGATGTTTTCATTCCAGCAGTCTGAAAGAAGACATGATATGAAAAATAGACCAAAATCTTGAAATTGACTAGTTCTTGAAAAAACAATGTTGTTACCTACGTTTTTTCCTCCAAATATCCAAATTAGCAGTATATGTGACCCTGGACCACAAAACCAGTCATAAGGGGCAGTTTTTTTTAAATTGAGGAAATAGCTTTCCATTGATGTATGGTTTGTTAGGATAGGACAATATTTGAAAATCTGGAATCTGAGGGAGCAAAAAAAACATAATATTGAGAAAATCATCTTTAAAGTTGTCCAAGTGAAGTTCTTAGCAATGCATATTACTAATCAAAAATTAAGTTTTGATATTTACAGTAGGAAATGTACTAAATATCTTCATGGAACATGATCTTAATATCCTAATGATTTTTGTCATAAAAGAGAAATGTATAATTTTGATCCATACAATGTATTGTTGGTTATTGCTACAAATATACCTGTGTTACTGATGACTGCTTTTGTGCTGCAGGGACACAAATGATTAAATATGCATAAATATGTGAAGATAATGTAGGTCAGTTGGTCATTTAAGGCCACACTTCAAAAATGCATTAGTGATGTGAATCAGACTGTGATTGTGTTGTTTTTTGGTTCTCAGAGGAGCGTGTGGTCCCACTAGAGGTGTCTCGCTCAAAGCTGTCGCGTCATCTGGAAGGCGTGGTGTTCCGCTGTCATAAATGCACCTTCACCTGTTCCAGCGAGCTGAACCTGCAGCAGCACATCCAGAAACACGAGGAGCTGAAGCCCTACCAATGTCAGCTCTGCTACTACGACAGCAAACTCCTGCACGAGCTGGAGATCCACCTGCATGAGGAGCACAAGGTCTGTCTTCTAGGGCTGGGAAAATAAATCGATGCATCGCGAATCAAGAAATGATTCAGCATCGATTCTGAGATTTTCGGAATGCATCGCAATTCTTTCTGGAGTCGATTCTGAGCTTAGTTTTGAACAGCAGATGGCGCTGCATGCTTTAGAAACAGCCCTACTCTGCTCGTTTCCAAATCCTTAAACACATTTGAACCTAAAGTAAACAATTACAAGGGTTTTCACAGTGGGCTGTGTTTACATTTAATCTGGCGTCATAAAAGCATTCTGAGCCGAGGTGAAATTACAGACTCAGCCGAATGTACAAGTGCTCTTGTACATTTGAGTGTGCGGATAAAAACTAGAGTAGAGCGTCATCTGCTGTTAAAATCTAAGCTCAGAATCCATTCCAGAGAGAATCGCGATGCATTCGGAAGATCTCAGAATCGATCCACGAATTGATTCTGCATCGATTTATCATCGCAGCCCTACAATCTGTATTGTTAAAAGCGCTATATGATGCAATCTGTATTGTTAAAAGCGTTATATGATGTAATCTGTAGGGTTAAAAGCGCTATATGACCCACTCTGTAGGGTTAAAAGCGCTATATGATGCAATCTGTAGGGTTAAAAGCGCTATATGACGCACTCTGTAGGGTTAAAAGCGCTATATGACGCACTCTGTAGGGTTAAAAGCGCTATATGATGCACTCTGTAGGGTTAAAAGCGCTATATGATGCAATCTGTAGGGTTAAAAAAGCTATATGGTGCACTCTGTAGGGTTAAAAGCGCTATATGATGCACTCTGTAGGGTTAAAAAAGCTCTATATGACGCACTCTGTAGGGTTAAAAGCGCTATATGACGCACTCTGTAGGGTTAAAAAAGCTCTATATGACGCACTCTGTAGGGTTAAAAGCGCTATATGACGCACTCTGTAGGGTTAAAAGCGCTATATGACGCACTCTGTAGGGTTAAAAAAGCTCTATATGACGCACTCTGTAGGGTTAAAAGCGCTATATGACGCACTCTGTAGGGTTAAAAGCTCTATATGACGCACTCTGTAGGGTTAAAAGCTCTATATGACGCACTCTGTAGGGTTAAAAGCTCTATATGACGCACTCTGTAGGGTTAAAAGCGCTATATGACGCACTCTGTAGGGTTAAAAGCGCTATATGACGCACTCTGTAGGGTTAAAAGCTCTATATGACGCACTCTGTAGGGTTAAAAGCTCTATATGACGCACTCTGTAGGGTTAAAAGCGCTATATGATGCAATCTGTAGGGTTAAAAGCGCTATATGATGCAATCTGTAGGGTTAAAAGCGCTATATGACGCACTCTGTAGGGTTAAAAGCGCTATATGACGCACTCTGTAGGGTTAAAAGCGCTATATGACGCACTCTGTAGGGTTAAAAGCTCTATATGACGCACTCTGTAGGGTTAAAAGCTCTATATGACGCACTCTGTAGGGTTAAAAGCGCTATATGACGCAATCTGTAGGGTTAAAAGCGCTATATGACGCAATCTGTAGGGTTAAAAGCGCTATATGACGCACTCTGTAGGGTTAAAAGCGCTATATGACGCACTCTGTAGGGTTAAAAGCTCTATATGACGCACTCTGTAGGGTTAAAAGCTCTATATGACGCACTCTGTAGGGTTAAAAGCTCTATATGACGCACTCTGTAGGGTTAAAAGCGCTATATGACGCACTCTGTAGGGTTAAAAGCTCTATATGACGCACTCTGTAGGGTTAAAAGCTCTATATGACGCACTCTGTAGGGTTAAAAGCGCTATATGACGCACTCTGTAGGGTTAAAAGCGCTATATGACGCACTCTGTAGGGTTAAAAGCGCTATATGACGCACTCTGTAGGGTTAAAAGCTCTATATGACGCACTCTGTAGGGTTAAAAGCGCTATATGACGCAATCTGTAGGGTTAAAAGCTCTATATGACGCAATCTGTAGGGTTAAAAGCGCTATATGATGCAATCTGTAGGGTTAAAAGCGCTATATGATACAATCTGTAGGGTTAAAAGCTCTATATGGTGCATTCTGTAGGGTTAAAAGCGCTATATGATACAATCTGTAGGGTTAAAAGCTCTATATGACGCACTCTGTAGGGTTAAAAGCGCTATATGATGCAATCTGTAGGGTTAAAAGCTCTATATGGTGCACTCTGTAGGGTTAAAAGCGCTATATGGTGCACTCTGTAGGGTTAAAAGCGCTATATGACGTACTCTGTAGGGTTAAAAGCGCTATATGACGCACTCTGTAGGGTTAAAAGCGTTATATGACGCACTCTGTAGGGTTAAAAGCTCTATATGACGCACTCTGTAAGGTTAAAAGTGCTATATGATGCAATCTGTAGGGTTAAAAGCGCTATGACGCACTTTGTATGGTTAAAAGCTCTATATGACGCACTTTGTACGGTTAAAAACACTATATGGTGCACTCTGTAGGGTTAAAAGCTCTATATGATGCACTCTGTACGGTTAAAAGCGCTATATGACGCACTCTGTACGGTTAAAAACGCTATGACACACTTTGTATGGTTAAACGCACTATGTGAACGCTCTATATGACGCAATCTACTATTGGCCGTGCTATATGATAATTTGTTCGGTTAAAATTGCTATATGACGCAATTTGTACGATAAAAGCTCTATATGACGCAATCTGAATGGTTAAAAGCGCTATATAATGCAATTTGTACGGATAAAAGCGTTATATGACGCAATCTGTTGAGGCTGGGAAAATAAATCAATGCTTCGCAAATCAAGAAATTATTCATCATCGATTCTGAGATTTTCCGAATGCATTGCGATTCTTTCTCGAGCCGATTCTGAGCTTAGTTTTGAACAGCAGATGAATCGATTCTGCATTGATTTATCGTCACAGCCGTCCTGTCTTCGGTCATGTCTGGTGTTTCTGTGGCTAGATAAGGAGCCGTTACTCAGTCTAACCCGTCGTCTGCAGGTGATCCGTAACTTTGAGCTGGTGGGTCGGGTGAACCTGGACCAGCTGGAGCTGATGAAGGACAAGACGAAGGACGTGAGCAGCAGTGAGGAGGAGGAGAGAGGAGAAGACGAGACCGTAGAGGAGGCAGACGAAGAGGAGGAGGAGGAGGAGGAAGAGCTGATGGAGGAGGAAGAGGAGGAGAAGCTTCCGGAGAGCAGACAGAAGGAGGTGACAGGTAACGGTCTTCATGTTTGTCAGATTCAGGCATTCTGTGCTTCTGTAGAGACTAAATACTTTAATCATCTACAAAAAATATTTTTTTTAAATAGCAGTAATGCTTCACCTCCTGTCACTAAACTGAAATGTCAGTATGTTAAAACACCTTTTTGTTGTATTATATTTGTTGTATTCCCTTCCCTGTTGAAATAAAGCAGGTGAAATATCTTAATATTTTTAAATCTCGCCTTAAAACTAATTTCTTTAGGGTAGCTTTTACTTGAATTGTTATGTAAATTTTATACTATTGATATTTTTAAGTGTTTTGAATGCATGTTTCCTTTTTTGCTTATTTTTTAATTTTTATATGATGTATTATATTTATGTAATAAACCGTGATAGTCACCACTGATAAGCTATTACTAAATATATATAATAATTTTCTGGAAAGCTGCTTTGCAACAATTTGCATCACAAATAAACTTGAATTGAATTGAATTATGTAAAGCGCTTTGTGAAGTATCATTTAAAGGCGCTATAGAAAATAGAGATTATTATTATGAGTGTTTTTTATAGCGAGGTCAATACACCACAGGTAAATAGAGAACAATTTTAACTAAGACATCACCATACGCTCACCATTTGATTAATCATAGACTTCCTGAAATATAGTTTAAATATACAAAGACAATTGTGCATATATTTCCAGAAAATTAATCTGAATAATTAGTTAAAGGTTTTTCCAGAGAGTTTTTTGGATTTCTCTTTTTCTGAAAATACTGTCAACAGACAGAAAACAAACACTTTTTTTGAACAAACCTTTAAAATATAGAGAGGAATAAAACTGTTTGGTGTATTTAAGAGAAGAAAACTGGTAGATAAGGATTGTAATTTAAATCTACAGATGCAAATAGATAAAGTGCAATAAAATACTTAAATAAAATACTTACATGTGTATTTTAGATGTTTAATTTTTACTAGTCGGAAGCAAAATAGTCCAAAATCTCAAACTAACCAGTGCAGAAAGCAACGATTTTGCCTGTAGTGTTTAGCCTTTAACTGTTTTTTTTTAATATCCAAATTAGCATTATCTTATTAAATATGCATAAATATTAGCATATTGCAACAAACGTGATATATACTGAACAGAAAATGTGTTTTAAATTCAGGTTCATTTTCAGTTTCTCTCAATAATACTGAAATTACACTGCAATGTACTGTGGATAAGATGCAGATTTTCCACAAATGACATTTCATTTTATTTAGTCTTTTTGACCATTTGGGATGTTTCCTGCACATTTGTTTGTTGAACTGTCAGAAAGTCAGAGCGGTTTTGTTGTGTTTTCTGGTGTTTTAGGGGATGCGGAGTCTCCCGGCAGCAGCGGTGTCAAGCGTTATCCGTGTGAGTTCTGCGGCCGCACCTTCACGCTCAGCTCCGAATGGGAGCGACACGTCCTTCGACACGGCATGTGAGTCTCCAGATCTCTGTGATAAACTTGACCCATTTAATCCCACTGGTCACAATAGTGACCGTAAAAAAGGTTTGGGTTCCTACAAAAAAGGTTTGGGTTCCATACTTTTCCAGACTCACATTTCCAAACCTCTCAGAAGATTTTCGGACCATATTTAACGTGAATGGTTCATGCAGCATTATTTTCAGCTTTATATTTGGTATATGTGACCAAGGACCACAAATCCACTCATAAGGGTCAATTTTTTGCAAAGCAGCTTTACAGAAAATTTAAGTTTCTACATTATATTTAGTAATAGCTTATCAGTGGTGACTATTACTGTTTGTTACATGAATAAAACTTCAAAATACACAATATGAGACCCTGGACCACAAAACCAGTCATAAGAGTCAATTTTTCAAAACTGAGATTTATACATCATCTGAAATCTGAATAAATAATCTTTGCATTGATGTATGGTTTGTTAGGATCGGACAATATTAGAAAATCTGGAATCTGAGGGAGCAAAAAAATCTAAATATTGAGAAAATCTCCTTTAAAGTTGTTCAAATGAAGTTCTTAGCAATGCATATTACTAATCAAAAATGAAGTTTTGATATATTTACGGTAGGAAATGTACAAAATATCTTCATGGAACATGATCTTAATATCCTAATGATTTTTGTCATAAAAGAGAAATGTATAATTTTGATCCATACAATGTATTGTTGTCTATTGCTACAGATATACCTGTGTTACTCATGACTGCTTTTGTGCTGCAGGGTCACAAATAGTACAGTCAGCTGTTAATACTTTAATTTTTTCAGGGTTTTTTTAAATTGATTTTCTCGAACTGACAACATACAGAGCCCCTAAAATACCAAAAATAATAAAATACAGACTTTTGCATGCACACGAGAAACTTTTTTATAACCTATTTCCTTTGTGCATCACTGCCATCTATGACAAAAACGAGAGCATGGATGCATAATTAGTAGAGATCTACTTGCTCAAAATTTGCCTTTCCTTATGGTAGTGCCTCTAATATCAAGGCCTAATGTCCAATTTAACATCCTCTACGGCATCTCAAAATGAGCTGATGGCACAATACAGCTGTGTGCATTGTCCTATTTGCCAAGTTCAAGGGTCTATAAAAAAAGACTGGTATTATAAAAAAGTGTTCTATATGTGGCTTTCGTTAGGGCAGTATGTCATATTTCATGGCCTTAGGTGTCTATTACACATACTCTGTGGCGGGCCAAGAAACCACACCACAAATTGGCACAACAGGTGGCTCAGTGTGCATTGTCCTACATGCTAAGTGCACACATAAAGGTCTGTATATTTTTTATTTTTGCAATGGTCTTTGAGGCGATGTAAACGGTCTCAATTAAATATGTGCAGTTTCACATGGTTAGTGCAAGTTATCACATGACCAGGGCTGTGTTTCTCAAAAGCATCATAAGTTTAAGTTGATCGTAGCTCCATTGATAATAAATGGTTCTATGATCAACTTAGGCTTACGATGCTTTTGGGAAACACAGCCCAGAGCAGTTTAATTCCTGTTTGCACCTTGAGAAGATGATGACCGCATCAAAGCTCTGAAACGAAAGGCTAGTAAAGTTTATTAACATAAAGATATGACAAAGATTTTTGGTACACATTACCTTTAGGGTGTCTAGTATTAATATATGCATTCACATATATTCAGTTTTGTTGAGTGTGGTCATAGAGTGAGTAAACATCTTGATGGTCTACAATAGTGATCGCTGGGATAACAGTGAACTTAGGTTTACATATAAATCCAATTGCAGTTGTTGCACTAAAATGTTGCACTAAATTAAAAGTTCAAATCGTACAAATAAGTTACAATATTGATGATGTAATACTGGTAGCACTAATATAAAAATGTAATATGTTACATAAAAGTAACAATTTTGAAATATGTTGATGGTTGTATTTTTTCGTCTTTTATCTCAGTGTTCCTATCAGTGTTGTATAAGTTTGTTTTTATGCATAATAGTAACCCTAGAATGTGATCAAACAGTTTAAAAAAGCTGGGCTGAGATATATAACAATTTTTATGACTGCAGAAATGTTAATTCAGTACACACTATATCCCACAATTGTGACCGACCATAAAACACAATTTTTCACACACTTTTTAAAAAACAATTAAATAATTATTGATTATTTCAAAGGGTTACTAATGACACATCATTTGGATATTTTCATGTCTGGGAAAAATTTGTTAAAGGTCCTTGAATAAGTCAGAAATGCATAAATTTAAGTCCTTAAATAGTCAGAAATTTTTTTTTTTCTTTTGTAATCGGATGCGAAAACGCAGAAAATCGAACCTGATCTGAATTATTATTTTTTAATGACGGATAAAAGTTGCAGAGGCAGTGTTTAAACGTGATTGACACAACGTGAGGTAGTATTTATTTTTTAACGTGCGAGAATTTCAGACTCTGTGTGCTTTAACCCTTACAAAAGTGTTCCACAGTAACGAAAGAGTTAAAGAGGAGACGTGTTTTGTGTTTTCAGGACTGTTAACGGCAGCAAGAAAGACGGCAGTCCTGTGCCCTCGTCAGCGCTGCCTCTGATTGGTCCGTCGGCTGTGATTGACAGAGGGCTGGACCTATCCAGTAACACTGTGGATCAGTCTGACCAATCCAAGTGTCCGATTCAGACCGAGGAAGACAAAAAGACGCTGGAGACCAAAAACGACCCTTAGGAGCAAAACGAAAGCTGTAGAGAACGTCACGCGTCCCGTTGTTTCGTCTGTCTGTTCATCGTTTGTTTTGTTGCGGAACAACATCGGCTGCTTCTTGAGTGTTTGGTTTAAAAAGCTAGATTTGTGGAAGTGATGATCCGGTTTGGAGTATCGCTAGATGTTGATGTTTCACGTTTGTTCAGTTGCTGAATCTTACACTGAATTCTACGAAGTGTGACTTGGTCCCTCAGGACAGATGTTGATATATTGGTAACCAATAGTGAAAGAAACCGCGAGTCGAGATCCGATCGAATCGAGAGTCCCCTCCGTTCGGAAACCAGAGATTTTAATTCCAAACCCTCATTTTCTCAATGCACTTTTTTTTGTTACATTGATTAAAATAAGCATACGTAATGAACAATACGTAAGAATCGAATGTCTTCCGCGGCTGCGATCGCACACGCTGATAGTCTTGAAGACGGCGTTTCGTGATTGACGTCCGTTTCTAACGAGAGATGATCCATCCGGAAGCTTCTCGCTCGGAATCACTCGGATTCGCTCGGAACGTCGCCTGGCGGTTTCTGTTTTTTACATTTTAGCCTTGTGTTAATCTTCCTGTTGCTGAATTCCTTGAGGAATAGTTGTCATCTTATTTATCTAGATCGTTTGATTCTTTTAGACATGATTTTAGAGTATCAACACTTGCCCCAAAAACTCGTAGCAAATTACTACTTTTGAAGATTTCGTCTTGCACTTCCGCTTCACTTTAATAACGACGGCCGTCCAGAGACGTGTTGGACATCGACGGATCGCAGTCACGTGTTTCTGCCGGTCTGCTGCTGATTCTGACCGTCTGTTTAAAGGAGTATTCTGGGTTCAAAACACACTTACGATAATATTTAGGCCTGGATGTAAGATTAATGTTTTTGAAATGAAGTTTTAACAAACTAATAAACTTATTGTGACGCATGCTTGTCAGTCATACAGAAGTGAAACCGGACACATTTCTGTCTCGGTGTTAATTTAGTATCATTGAGATACTATTATAGTTTTTATATTAAATAAATAAATATTTTTTATAGTAATATGTTGAAAGTTTTAGCTTAATTTTAGTACATCAGGTTAAACTAAATTAAAACTACCTGAAAAATGCTATTAAAAAAATTGTGTGTCTATATATATATATATATATATATATATATATATATATATATATATATATTGTGTGAAAGAAATGTTTTTAAAACACATTCATTATTCATTATTACTATTAGTAAAATAATTAGTTTATTTTATTAAGTTTCATTTATGCATGACTGACAAATATGCATCGCATTAATTTAATTAGTTTGTTTATATTAAAACTGTATAGATTTTATATGCAATTCAAATGCATGAATATTAAATTTAGGCCTAAATATTTTTTTTGAGTGCAAGCAGCAGAAGTGATTTACTCTAAAGATGATTTGCTGAAGGACCGATTCTGGGTCTTGAACTAACTGGGGTTGTTCCTTTAAATGGGAAATTGAGCAGAACGAGACTCCGAGGCTTCTGTCGTTTGCGGAGAAACGCCACGAAGCCGTCGAACCGTAAGGATGAGATTGTACGGGATGGAAGCTGCTGCTCAAAAACCCCAAAGCCTTATAGACGCAGATGTTTTACGCTTCAAGCTCTCGACCAATATCCATCATTTGAATTATCACACGAAAACACAAAGCAAGCCTCTTCTCGCTACCAAAAGTGTCGCTTCCCAAAGTTTTCCTGAGATATGAGTGTCTTTCCCGAGCAATGACTGGACATTGCTGAGGGCCGACCCAGATGCATTCTGGGAAACCTGCATGCTGTTTTGCAGCCGTGTATAAACTCGAAGCTCCTCATCGGTAAGTGTTTAAACTGTGGATTCTGTTTCAGAAAGGGATCTGTTCCTTTAAGTGTTGTTCTGATAAACAAAAAAAAAGAGAAGAATAGAAAGAAAGAAAAATACAAATCAATAGAAGACGTTTCTTTTGTTTTTTAGCTCTCCACTGTTCAAAGCTGTTGTAAATTGTCTGGTTAAGAATGAAAAAAGCTCTTTTGTACCCTCAAACCCCTTCATGTCCTTCATAAGGAGTAGGCCGGTCTTCTGAAGAAGCATCAGAAATGATCTTTGAAGAGTGGATGGCGTCCGCTATCGTAACACACTGGATATCTGTATATAGATGCGCTTTAGTTTCTATCGTTGCCCTTTAACTCTCTCCTGACCTTGACTAGATCTCCTGCGTTTGGCCTTTTCTTCTGTGAAATGATTTCTGATGGTGGCTCGTGATGTCGACTAGACTGGTTGTTTACAGTTTGATTTCTCTATATTCTGTAAATATTGTAATTCATTGTCTTTTTTTAACTTGGTAATAAAGTTATCAGATAACCTAAGCACACTCGCTTGTGTTGTTTTCTGTTTAGGGCTCGAGTTCACCTCGTCTGTGATGAGATGGTTTACATTTCTGAGTTAAAATCATTGCTTTGTGCTCAGAAATATTAAGAAGGTGTCTCTGTTCTGAAATGCTCATCAAGAAAACAATTGAAATTATTATTATTTTTTTTAATAATATTATGTAGTGAAGCAGGGTTTTTAAATACATATATATATTTAACCATATTTTCACTATTCACATTGATATATTAAGACTTAAAACTTTGCTTTGCAGATTTGCTTTCAAACAAGAAAACACGTAAAATAAATTGTTTGCAACCACTTACCTTAAAAAAAATTAGTAAATTCAATAAATCATTTTATTTCAGTGTAGATTGTTTTCATGCCCTAGATCTTGATGCATATATTTAAACTGGATATTTCGAAACATTTTCAACCAGATGATTTCTTAGAACAGAGAACAAATGTACCCAAAACCCAAAGATTTAAGCCATATTTTCATTGAGTTCTCCGTTTGACATTCATCTTTATCTCTAATCCCTGAGGAGATCTCCTGGCTGTTCTTGTAATGCGTCTCACGACGGTGAAGCTGTTCTGGAGAAAATAAACGCTTGTGTTCAAAGACAGAGTGTGATGAGCTGAAAATAGTGTGGAAATACCAGAGTTTGAACCAATGCATTTCCATGAGTTGTCCATCTGTGTGAGGTCAGAGGAATAAACCCAGAGAGCAGACCGGCGGAAAGCACAGAAATCTCCCGCCGCTGTCTGGGGTGGCTCGGCTTTATTCAGGCTGATGCGGTTTTGATCGAACGCTTCTTTAGAGATGCTCTTCAGGGTCGTGAAGGACAAAGCCAGAAACATCATTTCCCTGCAGTCCATCAGTCTGAAGAAGATGACAAGCTGATGATGAAATCCACGAGGCAGTGGCCTGCAGTCAGAAACACATCTGACCTTCAGAGCTGCTTTTAATGGGTCCTTCTCCTCGTGAGTGTATGATAACATCAAGATTTTGTGTTTCTTGGCGATGTCTTTGAATTTTCAGGAGCTTTTGAGTCATGTTGACCTGAATGTATAGATTATATATATATATATATATATATATATATATATATATACACACAATAATTAGGGCCTAATATTAATATTAATAACACTGTTAAATTATTAATAACCTTAATTATTATTAATAATTTAACAGTGTCAATTTAACTCTGTGTGTGTGTGTGTGTGTGTGTGTATATATACATATATATATATATATTGAAAACTTTTGAACATGATGATGTGTCAATTTTTCTTATTTTGTTTAAAGATCTTTTTTTTTTCATTTGGTACTGCACTTAAGAAGCTACATAAATACTTAAATGTTTCCCAGAAGACAAAATAAGTAAAATTTACCCTGATAATCCAATTCAAAAAGTTTACAACCCCCGTCTCTTAATGCATTGTGTTGCGTTTTTGAGCATCAGTACGTTTTCACCTTTTGTAATAGCTGTGCCCTCAGTGTTAAAAGATGGATTTCAAAATCATACAGTCAATGCTGGAAAGGGTTCAGATATGCAGAAGATGTTGGACACATACATGCATGCATATGTATATACTGTGTGTATATATGTATATACATATATACACTGTTAATTGAATTAAACATATATACAGTGCCATGAAGGTTTTTGCCCCTTCCTGTTTTGTTTTGCATATTTGTCACACTTAAAAGATTCAGATCATCAAGCAAATTTTAATATTACACAATGATAACCCAAGTAAATGCAAAATGCCGTTTTTTAAATGGTGATTTCATTTATTAAGGGAAAGAAGCTGTCCAAACCTGCCTGGCCCTAGCTGAAAAATTAATTGCCCCCTCCTGTTAAATCATGAAAGAGCTGTGATTAAACACATTATTTTAGAAAGCTGTGTTATATTTCACAAGTCAAACCCAGGCCTGATTACCGCCAGACCTGTTGAATCAAGAAACAGAACCTGTCTGACAAAGTGAAGCAAGCTTAAAGAGCAACACATCACACCGCGATCTAAAGAAATCCAAGAACAGATGAGAAACAAAATAGTTGACATGTACCAGTCTGGAAAGGGTTATAAAGCCATTTCTAAGGCTTTGGGACTCCAGCGAACCACTGTGAGAGCCATTATCCACAAATAGAGAAAACTTGTAAGTGAACCTTCCCAGGAGTGGCTGGCCTACCAAAATTACTCCAAGAGCGCAGCGGCGACTCATCCAGGAGGTCATAAAAGAACCCAGAACAACATCTAAAGAACTGCAGGCCTCACTTGCCTCAATTAAGGTCAGTGTTCATGATTCAGCAATAAGAAAGAGACTGGGCAAAACGGCATCCATGGGAGAGTTCCGAGGCAGAAGCCACTGCTGACCAAAAACAACACACAGACTCGTCTCACATTTTCCAAAAAATATCCTGATTATCCCCAAGACTTTTGGGCAAATATCCTGTGGACTAATGAGACAAAAGTTTAACTTTTTAAAAGGTGTGTGTCCCGTTACATCTGGTGTAAAACCAACACAGCATTTCATAAAAAGAACATCATACCAACATTCAAACATGGTGGTGGTAGTGTGATGGTCTGTGCTGCTTCAGGACCTGGATGACTTCCATAATTGATGGAACCATGAATTCTGCACTCTATCAGAAAATCCTGAAGGAGAATGTCCAGACATCAGTTTGTCCTCAAGCTCAAGCACACTTGGGTTATGCAGCAGGACAATGATCCCAAACACACCAGCAAGTCCACCTCTGAATGGCTCAAGAAAAACTAAATTAAGGTTTTGGAGTGGCCAAGTCAAAGTTTGGACTTACATCCGATTCAGTTGCTGTGGCATGACCTTAAACAGTCCATTCATGCTCGATAACCCTACAATGTGGCTGAATTAAAACAATTATGCAAAGAAGAGTGGGACAAAATTCCTCCACAGCGATGTGAAAGACTTGTTGCCAGTGATCGCAAATACTTGATTGCCACAACCAGTTATTAGAAATAGGGGGCAATTACTTTTTCACATAGTGCCTGGCAGGTTTGGACAGCTTTTTTCACTTAATAAATTTCAAAACAGCATTTTGCATTTACTTGGGTTATCTTTGTGTAATATATATATATATATATATATATATATATATACACACAAGAAAATATTGTTACTGTCTGTTTGAGCTGTAATAAGGAGGTCACGTCTGACCCAACAGAAGAGTTTGTGTTTCAGAGCTGCTTTTATAAGCGCTTGATTTCACAGCCATAACATCATCTTTTAAAAAATATCTGCGAGACATGAGGGATCAGCGGATCAGAACTTCACACGAGTATTTCTGCAGGAGGAGACCCTCGAGACCCAAGAAGAGCTCGGCTTTAAACAGCAAAGACATGTCTGATGAGAGACAGACAGACAGACAGATGGATATTTAACAGCATGCATGAACACACCAGAACATGTCAAGCTTCAGTGTTTAGTTGGATTTATTTATACAATATAAAACAAATACAATGAAAACAAAAACAAAAATACAGTTAATATACAGTACAGGGAGAGGCTATTCCTATTCAAAGACTATTGTAGTACATTTTACAAGAAAATACAATCTCAGTCTTTCTACTTCAGAATTTCACATTTAGTTCAATGTGTTACCATGTTGTGAAAAATGTATATCGTGTGTATGTCAATGTGTAGCATGCATGCATATGTGCGTACACGTATGTGTCCAATATGAAAAATCATTATGCATGTTATAATTGCATGCAGATATGAAAATATATATACATTGAACTTATTGAAATGTACAGGGTTGGGCAAAGATACATCAAAATGTATTTTAAAATAAAATACCAAATACCTTCATTTTAAGTGTATCAAAATAAACTACAAATTACAGCAGCCACACCATGTATCAAAATAAACTACTGTATTTTTGTATTTTAAAAATACTTTTACAAGGGAGCATGAGATTTCTTTGCAAACCTTCCATGAATTGGCTCATTTGATCTATTCTTTCACCATTACACTGACTCCATTGATTAAGTAAACCATGTTTGATGGCAAAAGCTTTACTCTGCCCGAGTCATGCAATAAATCTGACATGCAACCAGTTAACAGATCAAATATTCACATATCTCTGTGATCTCCCAGATGAAGGTTAGTTTTAAAGTAACCATCAGTTTAATGTTTAACAGCTTGCGAATGATTCATAATTGCATCTTAATTTAGTTTCTTGGTGTTTGGTAACGAAGGGCTTACTTTGCATCAGCAACACTGACTCAATGACAAGCAAGTCCTTCATAAGAAGATAACTGATGGCACCTGTATTTGCGGGTGAGACGGGTGCTGTAGATGTCCTGAAGGGAGGGGAGAGAGACACCAATGATCTTCTCAGCTGCTCTCACTATTCGCTGAACTGACTTGCGGCAGGATGCGTTGCAAGCGCCATACCACACAGTGATGCCAAATTATATCTGTGATCTTTTATCTTTTTATACCTGCAATTATAACACTAGATCACTGTTAAACTTATTTTATTATTTTAGCTTGGAAAAACTGCGTTCTCTTTTTTTGTTGCATCGTTATGGAACGAGCTGCAGAGTATTATAATATCAGGATCTCTCCCTTCTTTAAAAATGTTTTAAATGGAAATGCACTTGCTTTAATTGTCTGATTTGTTATTGCATGAGTACAGAACTAAACGTTGTTAGTTTTATAACTTGTTTAATTGTGAAACTTTCTGTGCCCCCTTTTTGGCCAGGACTCCCTGGAAGAAGAGATTTTGCATCTGAATGGGACTAAGTGCTGCCAACTTAGCAATTTTGTTGCTAAATTTAGCAACTTTTCAGACTACCCTAGCAACATTATCTTCCAAAAGCACCTAGCAACAAGTTTAGCAATTTTTAAAATATATTTGGCAACTTTTAGCAGTTTTTGATAAGCGAATCAGATGATAAAAGGCACATTTTCCATCTAAATTACACAAAAAGAGGAAACCAAAGATGCAGTACACACATCACATGTATTACGTTTCCTGTTATTTGCAATTGTCCAACTTAATAATAATAATTTAATAATTGTTCATTTATGATACACCTTGTTTGTAGCTTGTACCTGTGATTGTTGATCAGTTAGTAAACTAAGAAAAATATCTAGAAAAATGTTAAAGGTACTAGTAATTTTCCAGGACATATCCATTTTCCATTTTAACCCTGTGACCCAAAAGCACAAAATACAATGCGGCATTTAAAATCCAGGGGAAACAATAAATACAGAAAACTTCTTCATGTTAACATAACCCTATATTTACAGGTTTGTCTTAGAGTGTAGTATAGTAACTAACCACTTATACACTGCTTCAAACTATAATAGTTCAGAGTTTTACTAGTTTACTAGCTAATAAAAAAACTTGAGTTGTTAAAAAATGTGTTTATTCAATATTATGTTAAAAATATATACTTAGGCCTATCTATATTTTAATATTGTATTATGCATTTAATATTTTCCTAGCAAATCTAAATGAACATATATATCGATGCAGTGACACAATGTTGCACTGTGATTACGCAATGACATCACAATGTTATTTAGCAACCCTTAGCTCCAAATCAACCTTCCTTTAGCAACTTCCCCTGAAACTGAGTTGGCAGCACTGATGGGACTATCCTGGTGAAATAAAGGATAAATAAATCCAAATAAACTAAGTCTGTGTTGTCTGATGGCAGCTGGTGTCTCGGGTTGGGCTCGGATGACGTCTGCGGCTCCCAGTGATTCTGCATCTGTTGTGTTTCCACTCTCTGCAGAGCAAGGCTTTCAAACCAGCAAAACACTCCTGTTGTGATGACCGAATGTGCCAACTACACCGGATCATTCACGGTTTATATGTAGTTTCTGTTGCTTGGAGAAGAGCTGGGAGGTTAACAAGGTTAACCCATGCAGCGTTGATTCCAGTGAACCAGTTCCATTCCAATGAGACCATGCATCCACTTTAAAATAAAGCTTCCAGATTCAGGTTTTTATCGCTGTGATGCCAAAGAAAAACTATTCTTGGTTCCCCAAAAAAACATTTTAATGAACAGTTCTTAAAAACACACATTTTAATAACATTTTACAGTATTAATAACCTTTTATCCAATGAAAAGATCCCATGGATGTTAAAAGAACCAGTATTTTTAACTATATTTTTAGTGTTTGTTCCAGAAAAATGCCATTTAAAGGCATGTACAAAGAAAATTGTATTTTAATTGATTTATTTATTTTACCTATACTTTGCAAATGATTTAACCAAATTACTAAACAATTTGCTTTTGAAATGTGGTATAAACCCTTAGTCAGGTTAGATTATTATTTTTTTTTCCTTTTTCTTTTTTTTTTATGGAAGTATAAACAATAAACTTATGAAATTAAATGCAACATTAGATGACATTATAAAGAAAAAAGAAGATAAGACAGACAGACAGACAGACAGATAGATAAATACAGAGGTCGGAACACGCGGAATAGCAACAAAAACACAATTTCCCATCAGCCCTCTCGCTCACGCTTGCAGTGACGCAAACGCGTCGGTGCGCGGCGCATGCGCAGTGCGGCGTAAAAGGGAGACTTGCCGTCGAGTGTTTATGCGCGTAATGGCGGCGGACAGGCTGTGATGAGCCACGGCGAAAAAAACGCAGCCAGCGATCCAGCCCTCGGTCAGTTTCCACAGCGGCGACACGGAAGAACGCGAAAATGCAGATCACGTTGAAAACCCTCCAGCAGCAGACGTTTAAGATCGACATCGACGCGGAGGAGACGGTGAGAGACGAGCGCTCGAGGGCAGCGCGCGATGCTAGCGGCTAACAGCTTTCTGTCAGCGATGTCAATAAAACACACGAAAACTCCAGTCAAATCACCCAAATACACCGTAATTACGCTGTAACTTTAACTTAACTCTAAAGACTAGTTGCTGGTTGCGCTTGGCGCTGTTTACGGAGTTCTGTGAGCGGTTTAGCATTAGCATGTTAGCTGCTCATAAAATGAGTTTTTACTTTCACCGAAACAGGATAAAAGTTGTCTAAATGAGACATAAAAGTAACGCAGGTACTCCAAAATCACCATAATAGTCATTTAACCATCATTCTGACTTTGCAGTCGTGTCAGACGGACAGTTAAAGAGTAATTATGTGTTTTAGCAAGTCATGCTGTGGCGTTATAAAGGTTTTAACGCGTGTGTTATGTGTGTGTGTGTGTGTTATATGTGTGTGTGTGTGTGTGTGTGTGTTATATGTGTGTGTGTGTGTGTGTGAGAGGTGTATATGAACACACACACAGAGAGAGAGGAGTCTGTGTATCTGCTCCATGATTCATGTGATTTCCAGACACGTGGATTGAAATAACCGAGCTGTATAATTGAACACATAAAAGAGCTTCGCTGATGGATTGATGTTTATTTTGATGAATTCAGTGTTTACAGACAGTTGAGCTGCTTTGACTGTGTCTTCTAGATGAGAACTTTCTGTTAGATGTGCAGTTAAAGATCTGCAGCTGAATGACATGAGTGTTATCAAAGCTACTTCTGCTGTCTGCAGTCATGTGTCTTTATCTCAATCTGCTGCTCGTCTTTGTGTTTGCTCCCAGGTAGTTAGTAAAGATACTGATGATACTCATGTTAGTCTATTAGGGTGGATGTTTTGGGTATTATAGGGGTTTTCACCCAAAAATGAAAGCAAATAATGACAGCATTTTCCTAACT
The DNA here is from genome assembly GCF_936440315.1 of Barbus barbus. Lineage (NCBI taxonomy): Eukaryota > Metazoa > Chordata > Actinopteri > Cypriniformes > Cyprinidae > Barbus > Barbus barbus. The sequence goes on from NC_136714.1 coordinate 28,162,977, forward strand.
TTCAGTTTCTGGTCCCCATTGACTTTCATACATTAGTATTTTTACCCCCCTGCTATTAAAGTCAATGGGGACCGGAAACCAACATTTGTCATACACTACCAGCTGGGTTTTTGAACTAAGATTTTAAAAGAAGTCTCTTCTGCTTGCATTTATTTGATCCAAAATACAGCAAAATCAGTAATAATGTGAAATATTTTTACTATTTAAAATAACTGTTTTCTATGTAAATATGTGTTAAACTGTAATGTATTTCTGTGATCTGCAGCTGTATTTCCAGCATCATTACTGCAGTCTTCAGTGTCACATGATCTTCAGAAATCATAATAATATACTGATTTACTGCTCAACAAACATTTCTGATTATTATCATCATCAATAATAATTTTTTTCAGGATTCTTTGATGAATAGAATGATCCAAAGATCAGCATGTATTTGAAAAAAGCTTTTGTAATATTTTACACTACTACACCATTCAAAAGCTTGGAGTCAGTTTATATATATATATTTTTTTTTTTTTTTTTTTTAATGAAAGAAATTATAGAAATTAATACTTTTATTTAGCAAGGATGCTTTAAATTGATCAAAAGTGATGATTAAGGCATTTATAATGTTACAAAATATTTCTATTTCAGATAAATGCTGTTCTTCTGAACTTTATATTCATCAAAGAAACCTGAAAAAATTCTTCTTGGCTGTGTTCAACATAATAATAATCAGAAATGTTTGTTGATCAGTAAATCAGTATATTATTATGATTTCTGAAGATCATGTGACACTGAAGACTGCAGTAATGATGCTGAAAATACAGCTGCAGATCACAGAAATAAATTACAGTTTAACACATATTCACATAGAAAACAGATATTTTAAATTATAATAATATTTAAAAGTTTTACTGTATTTTGGATCAAAAAATGCTGACTTGGGGAGTAGAAGAGATTTCTTTATTAAAAACCCATTAAAAATCAAAAACGTTTGACTGGTAGTGTATATCTTCATTTGTGTTTAACAGAAGAAAGAAACTCGTACAGGTTTGGAGCGACTTCATGGAGAGTAAATGATGACAGAAGTGTGTTTTTGGGTGAACTATTCCTTTAAACTTTAAAAACTCTTAAAAACCAGATTAAAAAACTCTATAATCTGGGGCAAATAAATAAGTTAAATAAGACGTGATCCTCCTCGGATGAGGTGAAGTGTCAGCAGTGATGGGTCAAAGGTCAGCTAGACCTTTAGGAAGGAAGACACTCGGTGGGTTTAGTCCACACTTCCTGTTTTTTCAGACCTTTTGGAACGGTTTATTCTTAGAAATACTCTTTCTCAGGAAAGCAGCAAACAGTTTGACCAGCTTTCCATTTCTGGCTCCAGTCCGTAGTTTCTTGGAGTGCAAACAGATCCGGTCCAAACCACTTCCATATTTGCTTTGAGATCCGATTGATATTGAAGTTTTGTAAATGTTTCGGTCCACATGGTCAGATCAGATATTGGAGTGGTTTTGTCGTTTGGGATGTCAACTAATGTCCTACTACACACTCATTTACACGCTGAACAAAAGCAGTCATCAGTAGCACAGGTATATCTGTAGAAATAGACAACAATACATTGTATGGATCAAAATTATACATTTCTCTTTTATGACAAAAATCATTAGGATATTAAGATCATGTTCCATGAAGATATTTAGTAAATTTCCTACCATAAATATATCAAAACTTCATTTTTGATTAGTAATATGCATTGCTAAGAACTTCATTTGAACAACTTTAAAGGAGATTTTCTCAATATTTAGATTTTTTTGCTCCCTCATATTCCAGATTTTCAAATATTGTCCGATCCTAACAAATCATACATCAATGGGAAAGATTATTTATTCAGCTTCCAGATGAATGCATAAATCTCAATAAAAAAAGACCCTTATTTCTGGTTTTGTGCTCCAGGGTCACATGATCTGATACAGCAGTCGTGAGCTGGTTTTAGTGCTAAGCCGGACCGCAGAAGAGTGTGTGTGTGCTTGTTTGCTCTCTCAGATCAGACTTTGATTTGTTTTCTCCTGCTCTGTCTTTTACAGGTAAAGGCCTTAAAGGAAAAAATAGAGAATGAAAAGGGAAAAGATAACTTTCCGGTGGCGGGACAGAAGTTGATATATGCAGGTTCGTCCTCAGCGTTCGATAAGCTGTGACTGTATGGCATCTGTTTCCAGCTGATAAGGATGTGACCTGTGTGACGCACATGATTTGTCATCTTATTCTGTGTTATCATGTGAAATGCAGTGATAATGTACAGTTATGCGGAGCATCATTCTGACATGTGTTGATGAATGACTGACGGCTGTCAGATTCAGACGCGAGAGCTGCAGGCTGATGAATAACGGCTCCTTTATTTTAATTATTTTGTCCCCTGCAGGCAAAATCCTGAACGATGACTCTGCTCTCAAGGAGTACAAGATAGATGAGAAGAACTTTGTGGTGGTTATGGTAGCAAAGGTGAGGCATTATCTGTCTTATCACCGCCTGCGTGCAATTGCTCCTCTGCTGCAGAGTTTGATACGTGTGACTCTTGACGTCTAAAAAATTCTGAAATATATTCAAAAGGAATTTTGAAAACTTATGTAAATGGATAAAGTGAAAAGAAAAGTGTCATTGCTTTGAGATTGAGACCATTTTTCATCTAAATCAAGCATCATACACTATTGCTTGTTGTATGAAATAATTTTTTCTGTGTTCTGTTTTAATGGTTATATTCAATTTTAGTAATCAAAAACCATGTATAATGACAACTACATGTTTAGGGCCCTATAAAATAGTTTTTTATATTTTCCTAAAGTATGTATTTCTTGTTTTGCATGTTATTTTTCTGGATTCTGTTTTAAAGGTGCCATAGAATGGAAAACTGTCTTTACCTTGGGTCCTTGGCATAGTTTAATAATAAGAGTTCTGTGCATGGAAATGACATACAGTGAACCTCAAACACCATTATTTCCGCCTCCTTGTGTAAATCTCGTGATTAAAAAAGACCACTGAAAAACAGGCGAATCAGAACATAACACTGCCTGTTACGTTACAGTCGGGATCACTAATAGTTACGCCCCCAACATTTGCATAAACCCGCCCATGTTCTAGGTCTGCTGCCAGCCGAACCATCAGAAGTTGGAAAATGGTAGATAATGGAAATAAATGTAATGTTCCAGGCTGTGCAGGGATGGGTTGGTGTCTTTATTCAGAAAGGCACGGAAATCAAATAACGCGTCCTACTAAAATAACGCGAGCCACTAAAGGGACATGGTTAGCTCGTTGCTAGCGGTAGCCTGTTCCATTACAGTACATAAGATTTCACTTACCATATAAACAGAGTAAGGAGAGATGCCTGAGGATGATGGCGAATGATTTACAGATCCTGAGCACCATGACAAGCATCTGATCTTGTGAAATGTGTGGTGAGTTCTGGCACTTCGTAGTATAAACAGAGTACATGCGATCTCGAAACTGAAAAGTGATCGTTCAAAAGCAGTTCCAATGCCCAGCATATTAATAGCGGCTCCCTGATGCCCGCATTTTATTTACAGTATAATTACCCAATGATATAACTGCGCGAGAAAGTATTGAAATATATATTTTCCTCCCTGTGTTTCCTTCTTGTGAACTACTGAAATGAGCCTCACTGTGCAACAGCCAATCAGAGCAGAGCTCAAAATTATTATTTATGACCCTTCCACATAAGCCAATAACAGACCGTTTCATTCTGCGGGGAAATCCTAGGGTTGTAAATGACCATGTAAAACTGTTTCTGGAGAATCTTTGCCCTTGCCTAAGCCACATCCCTTCTATGTAGACATCAGAGAACAATTTCAAATATTGTATCAATGCATTCTATGGCACCTTTAATGGTTTAATTCCGTTTTAATAATCGGAAAATGTGTAATTAAACTTGTGCGTTTTTACATCAAATTTCAACAGAAATGACATTATTAGGGCCCTGTGAAATTAGTTTTATTTTTTTCTTAAGTCTGTTTTATTTTCCCAAGCTCTTTGTTTTCTGTTGTATTTTTCTGGGTTCTGTTTTAATGGTTTAATTCCATTTTAGTAATCAAAGTATGTCTGATCAATTGAATTCATAACTAGTAAATGAGCTTAACTCTGCGTGCTGGTGTGACAGTGACTCTGGATAGATGTTATGTGCATGCAGAAGGTGATATGTTAGTGGATGTGATGTCAGTGTGAAGTTGTGAGTAATGTGATGTTTCTCCTGCAGCCGAAAGCGGCTCCTGCATCGGCCTCTTCATCTGCTGCCACAGCGGCCAGCGCTGCGTCCTCCAGCACTACAGCGACCCCGACCCCTTCCACCCCGGCCGCAGAGAGCCCGTCTGAGAGCGCGACTGAAGAGGACAAACCCGCCGAGGAGAAACCCTCCGATGCCGCTGAGCCCTCCTCTACACCCGTCAGGTAAACTCTAGGGATGTCACAATTCTCAATATAATACCAAACCTTTCAGTCTGACATCCACGGTTCAGTTAGGGCCCTTAGAAATCCATTTCATTTTTTACCAAATTCATTTTTTTCAGTTAAAATTTCTGGACACCTTTTTAATGGTTAAATTTTATTTTATTAATCAAAAAGCATGTCATCATGAAACTTGAATAACTTCACATCAGTTTATTAAAAGTTTTTAAAAAATTACATGTTTGGGGCCCTATTTTATTTTTCTCTCCATATATTTTGTTACCAAATTCTATTTTAGCATGTCTAATTATTTGAATGCATCAAAACAGCTGAATTTATTTAAATTTATTTTTACAATAGCCTTATAAAATGTTTTTATTTTCCTCAGAAATTATTTTGTTTAAATTTTACTGGATATCAAATGAAGACTATTGCATTTATATATCTTTTAATTATTTAAAGTTTTTTTTTTTTGGCAAACATAAAATTAGAACATGGAAGAAATATGTTTTTTTTATTAGTAGTAGTAGTAGTATGTACATTCAAACAATAGTAATCTATTTCTGGCACAATGTCTTCAAGTTAAACCAAACTTTTATTTTGAAGGGTGTTCGTAAATACCTTTACATTTGTGTATGTATGATATGACGCTAGTTTTACTCAAAAGAAACGGTAAAAGGATGAATTCTGATGAATGACTCGGAGCAGTTCAGGAGATGTTGTTCATGTATTTATGTCCTCAGACAGCACTATTCAATACACGCTTGTGAATTTTATTTTTTCAGTTTTGTTTAAATAATTATTTCTCTCAGAATGTGCTCTGTGTCCGACACCTCCCTGCTTATAGCGTGCATTTGAAAAAGCAACACACGGCAAACATTTTTCCTTTCTAATAACATGCAATGACAAGCCATTCTAAACCTGTTGTCCAACAAAAGAGAATATTATAACTTGTTTTTACTTCACAACATCATTTGAGTGTTTGAAATAACTTCCTTTTGTGATGTGACTCACAGAATGAGGCAGAAAATATATTCTATACTGTAATAAAGGCTATGTCAATTAGCAATAAATTATAAATATAATTAATTATAAAATATACCTGAGATGCATTGAAGAACACATACATTGCTGCAGTCGAGTGTTTGTCTTATTGTTTAATCATTCAAAACATTTATATCGTTTTATTTGTTTTTAAGCGATAGCAATGCCTTTGTCCATATTAGAGATTTACTGGAGAGTCATGAGTTCTATTACTTCTGTGATGCATGTGTGCAGTTTCTGTGCAAGGGCGCCCTCCGGTGTCCAGTATGAATGAAACGCACATTACATGTTTATAGCACTCCATAATGGCCAATCCATCCTATTTTGGTTGAAAAATACCTCACTTTTTTGTTGTTGTTGTTAATTTGTTTTAAATCACATTTTAAATGGCTAAAAACACACTGATGTGGCCAAGCCATCAAAAACTAACAGAAAACTGGTTTAAAAAAATGCAAGGATGTATTTAACCGTGGGCTTACCTCTATTGTTGCATCTCTAAAACACACAATACACACCCAGACAAATGAGTGTCCATCTATAAACTCCATTACTGTTGATTAGATGTGAGTGCTGTTGCTGGATGGGTCTGGTGTCTCTTCTAAAACAGTTAGTTTCAGTGGAGCTAAATAAATCTAGGGCAAATGTATGTCAAATAAACACACAGAAGGATATTGTGACCACCATTGCATATTAAGCTTGTTGTTGTTGTTTTTTCTTCTGTTTGCAGTTCTTTGCCAAATGCAAACATATTTGAAGAGGCGACGTCTGCGTTGGGTAAATTAGCATATTCGCACATTCTCCAGTTTATGAATTCAGTAGTAATGTCTGCGGGATGAAGTGAGTTTGTGTGTGTTTTGTGTGTGCAGTGACGGGTCAGTCCTACGAGAACATGGTGATGGAGATCATGCTGATGGGATACGAGAGAGACAGAGTGGTGGCGGCACTGAGAGCCAGTTTCAACAATCCTGACCGCGCCGTCGAGTACCTGCTCACGGTGAGAGACTGACCGTCTGAATATAACACCACAAATCTTCTGTGTTGACATCTAAATCAGCGCATTACACTGATTTAAGGCAAAACACCTCAGGTTAGTAGGTTAAAATGCTAAATAGACATCATTAGACTTTCAGCAATTGATTAATCACAGTATATTAAGACAACGTATATTAAAAATTGTATTGCAGATTTTCTGAAATGCTGTTTAAATATGCAAATGAGGTATTGTCTAATTATACATCTGGTTACAAACATTTCCAGAACAAAAATCTGGCCGTTGAATAAAACCAGGTTCAAAAGTAATAATATTGTTGACATTAGAGTTCAGAAAAATCAGACAATGCTGTCAACTGACAGAAAACAAGCACATTTTCACCATGTTTTTCATGTATAAATCAGTTTGAACGAAATATGAGCAAACCTTCAGAATATTGAGAGGAATAAAACTGTAAAGTATGGTGTTTGTAAAAGAAAAAACTCAAGATATGGGTTGAAATCTACAGACTCAATAAGATAGTGTAATAAAATAAATGCTTAAGTGTGTATTTTGCATGCTTTCTTTCCACTAGTCTGAAAAAAGACCATGTTATGAAAGCAAAATAGACAAAACTGACCAGTGTATGAGAAAACAATATTTTTGCCTGTTGTGTCTTGCAATAAATTTGCAAAATGCATCAATCGACGAATGTCAGTCATAGTGATGATCCTTCCACAGAAAGCAACCATTGTTTAGTGCTCTTATTTAGGCTTCATTATACTTACTCTCTTATTTCTTACTATAGTATGTCATGTTCTTCTGTGCTGCAAATTAGGGATGCACCGAATGTTCGGCAACCAAAATTATAAGAAGCGAAAAGACCAAATAAATTGTCATTAACAATGACGTGATGCGATCAAATAGAGATCGATAAATATACCAGCACCGACAACGAGAGACTGTTTAGCGCTGCATCTCATGTCTCCGATGAGAAGAGGAAGGGGTGGTAGTTGCTGGTTATTGTATGATGATTAAAGTCACGAAATGGCCTTAATTAGTAAATAAACTGCAGAATATTATATTTTTTTAATACACGGACAACTTGCATGTATTCTGACAGAGCTGGCGACTCTATCTGCTCTTTAGCCAGGGTTCAGAGTCCAAAGCACGAGGAAAATCTGCGCTGAAACAGTGTTACTCGTCAGCTGCTCAGGAACATTTGTATGATTTTTTTAAAGGCATGTGACAATGCGATACGTGCGACAAACATCATTTATAAATCTGTCAACAAAAAGCACTGAGATAATTCTTTAAAATTCACTGAAACATTCAGAAATTTTAGTATTGTAAAATTACTGTTCTATAAAATAATAAAGATAATAATAATTACAACAGCTCTAATACATTTATTGTAACATTCACACATAATTGGGATCTGTAATACATTCTAATGTTTTAAAAGAAGTCTCTTCTGCGCAGCAAGACTGCATTTATTTGTCCAGTAAAAAACATACATGCCTGATTCTCAAAAATGGCCAAATTAATTAAGTAAAATTGTGCTGCTTTGGTATAATGTCAGCTAGAATGTAAAAAAAATGTTCAGTGATAAGTAAATATTTTAAAATTGTTGTTTTGTAATTGATTTTTCATTGAAAAGCAAGACAAAACAGTAAAAATCTGAAAACACTTTTCCAGGTTTTAAGTGCTATAATCAGGTCCCCGGTGCATCTACCAACCAAGGAAACGTGAAAAAGATTAATCCAGTAACTTTGTTTTGGTAAGCCTTTTTCTGCAAGCGTCTGAAAAAACGAGTGCGTCTGATTTCGCTTTCCTAGTGACGTAGCAAAGGCATCTCATTATAATATTACCGCCCTTTAATTTACTTTAATATTTCTATCCATTTTGATTTCGCAAGCGTATATCAGAAGTTTAAACTAATATGGTTTAAAATGCAAGACTTCAGCGTGATAATCAGAACCAAAACGGATGTTTTTTAGCAGGTATGAGTTGTAATGGCGCAGCTCTATTCTGGAAAAGAGGTGGGGAGCAGCAGCTCATTTGAATTTAAAGAGACATGCACGAAAGCGTGTTTCTGCTTCCACTCAAAATAGGCATTTTCAAAATTGTGGGGTGTTTTGAGCTGAAACTTAGCAGACACATTCTGGGGACACCTGAGACATATTGTAAAAATGTCTCCTTTAAAAAAAATTGTCAAAATACATGAAAAACCATGTTCGGCCCAGTGTTTCATTTTGTTCGGGTTCGGCTAAGAATTTTATTTCGGTGCATCCCTAGTGCAAATGCTTGGGCAGGGCAGATTTAGGGATGCATCTTCTGAGGGTTGTGTGTGTATTGTAGGGTATTCCTGCAGAGGGCGAGGGCAGTGTGGGAGGTGCTGACCCCGTGGCTCCTGTGGGAAGCCTCGCTCCTACTGTGTCCACAGGCCTCTCTTCACTGTCCAGCACCGCCCCGTCACAGCCCAGCACAGGATCAGGGGGTGAGCGACACACGCTATACCGCATGTATCAGACGGTTCTGAGTGACAGCACACTTCTCTGACTCTGTCCTGTATGTGCAGCCAATCCTCTGGAGTTCCTGAGGAACCAGCCGCAGTTCCTGCAGATGAGACAGATCATCCAGCAGAACCCGTCTCTCCTACCAGCTCTACTACAGCAGATCGGCAGAGAGAACCCGCAGCTCCTGCAGGTACACACACACTTCTGGGTGGCGCCGATTATACATTGAACGTTATATGTTGATAGGGGTGTGTGATATTGACAAAAAATAATATCTTGATATTTTTGACGATTTTGATAATAATTAGATGATATTTTGCTGAGTGTTATTGTGCTGGTATCTACCGTGGACGGCTGATTCCTAAAGTTTTTGAAATTCTTCATATTCTGTGCGGGGGTCAGATAGAAATTAATCTCTTCCAATAAGTTTAAATTGTTTTTTACATTTTATGGGCATTTTTTAACTTTTTTTTTTTTTTTTTTTTTTTTTTCTTAAAGTGTGCTTTATCTTTTGAGTCAAATTTTTAAATAAGTGAATTAGAATAAGACATTTGGGCTGTTACCAAGCAAATGAAATCATTATCGACACAATCTTTGCAATGCAGAGGAAACACAGAAGCTGCATCTGAAGTAGCATTTAGATGCTTTTACACACTGTTTAATGCAGGACATGAATGCATTTAACCTGCAATTACAAATGCATAAATAATAATTTTATATTAATTATAAAAAGTTGTATAGATACTTTAAATGTAATTTTAATAGACTGAATCATGCAGCGTAAGAATACACTCTAAATGCACACACGCACTAGTCTAGACTTCATGTAATGTATGCATGCGCTCTGTAGGTGTTTTGAATGGTTTTTGCAAAATACTAAAAATATTGTCAAATTGTACATGGTTAAAACAATGATATATCACACACCCCTACGGTGCTCTTGACTTGAACGTCTTCAAGTGTGATGCAGTGATTTCTGTTGACATCCTCACTGTCTCTCAGCAGATCAGAACTTATTCTTTCTTATTCTTTGTCTCGTGATTCACAGCAAATCAGCAGCCATCAGGAGCAGTTCATCCAGATGCTTAATGAGCCGGTGCAGGAGGCGGGGCAAGAAGGCGGTGGTGGAGGCGTGGCCGAGGCAGGAGGCGGGCAAATGAACTACATCCAGGTCACACCGCAGGAGAAAGAAGCTATTGAGAGGGTAAAACGCTTAACACATTTTCAGTTTAAGAACAGTTATTATAGGTGCCGCTATATTATTTGCCAACTCACTGTATCAAATACGTGCACATATAAAATTAAATACTATGTCCTATAGTGTATAATGTCCATATTTTGCCATTTAGTTAATTAAATCATTCTTAATCATACTCTATTGCATTTCCTGGTCTTCCGTTCCCAATTTTATAACCTTTGTTGCACCATTTAAGATATTTAATACTGTTTATGAGCTTAAATTTGATCAAACTGAATTTAAGACTTAAGTACTCTGTAACTGGGAAAACTGTAATGAGTGTTCAAGTAATGCATGAAAACATGAGTGTGTGTGTGTGTGTGTGTGTTTCAGGGAGAGTGCATAGAAATACTTGCAGTGTGCTTCAGTAACTATTCACAGTAATTAATGGCCACAACAAGCTGTTGATTTGCTCTTACTAGCCCAGAAAGGCTGCTGCATCCTCAACTCTAGTTTTTCTAACTTCTGAGGTCTGAGCCTTGAGATACTTTTTAAAGCCTGAATTTCAAGTTTAACTAATTAGACCGAGGCCCTTTAATTAGAGAGAGATACAGATGGAGGATCTGTCTGGCGAATGATCAAAGGTGTGCGAGTCTTCTCCCCAAACGGACACCAGGAGTCTTTCTGTGGTCTTATCTAACCTTTCTGTGTTTCTTCCTCAGCTAAAAGCCCTTGGATTCCCAGAAGGACTCGTTATACAGGCCTACTTTGCTTGTGAGAAGAATGAAAATTTGGCTGCAAACTTCCTTTTACAACAGAACTTTGATGATGATTAGAGGAGGAGTGGCACCCCGATCATTTTCCACCCTTGTTTTTTTTTTCTTTTTGAATGATCATTTTTGAGAAGAAAATCTATACAAATACACACACACACACTCTCACACAAACACACAGGCTGTCATATTCGGTCTAAATTTTACACACTGGATGACATGAGCACGTCCGTCTGGAGATGAGCATTGTTCGTTTCCAGGGGCAGAAATCAGTAAAAACCTCTTTGCTTCATCTAACACTTGCCTGTGTGATACCTGTTTGTTTTTAATGCGTTCTTTTTTTATGACCAATAAAGAGCATTGTTTTCTCCATCGTTAGGACATGTTAGCAGGTTCAGGGGGCTCGTCGTGAAATGAGTTTTCCATGATATTGGGATATTTGGTTTAATCAGTGTCCCTGTTCAGGCCCGTGTTTTTCTTCTGTTTCTTATCGCTCTCTTTCTCTCATTCAAGGTGACATTAATAGGGATCCCAAATACTGCAGTTTTAAATGACAGTAAAGATTTTAAAGAAGCAAATGGAGTTCTGATAGATTGGTTTCTCTCTTTATGAGCTCTTGCTGAGGGTGTTCTGAGTGATACTGACACATGCAGCCCTTATACATTAAGAACCATTAAAAGCATGTATATGACTTCCATAGTTTGACATTAATATCACTATAATGTCATTTTTACAGGGAAATAAACGTTTTCAACGTAAATACAGATTATCTGTTCTTTTGTTGTACCTTGAGGAGATAGATCTACAACCACATGATAAAGTACTATTGTAAAGTAAATACTACAGTGTTTTTGAACCATACTATAGTAAAGTACTTGAATTAATTTATGGTAATTCTATAGTTGCTGTGGTAATATAAACAAATGACTTTACCCAATTCTGTAAGTTTTCTACAACTATAGGGTATATTATACTACAATACACTACAGTTTACAGTATTAGTTTATCAGTTGACTGTAGTTAATATTACAGTATGCTGTAGTATTCATTAACAGTGTTGTAAATACTATAATATACTAATACACTTTACTATAGTATGGTTCAAAGACGCTATAAGTTATGTTCTCACACCAGACCTAAAAGACCCTGGCTAGGCACTTAATGTCTTAAAATCCTCAAATATACAATATTCAGAAAGTTATAAGGAGAAAATGACAAAAATAAAAAAAAAACATTTAGATGTGTTTCTTCACAACAACAACAAAAAAAGCTACTGGTACCATGTCACTTTAATCAGGTAAGCATTAGGAGTGTAATATTTTGTGGATTTTTTGTGTTTTTAGGCTAATCGTATGTAAATTTTCCCGCAAATGTCTGGTTCAAACAGCGCATGACCAAAATTAGCGCGCGCGCGGGAGTCTGACAGGAATGGCGCGAAATGACCCTTCACTACAAATCCGTTATATCAAGACATTTTTTACTAAGGTAAGGTAAATAAAGTGATCGGTAACGACGTTAAGATTTGCGTTACGTACAGGTATGTCAAAATATATTACTTCTAATCAAAATGTTAGACCAAAACAGACCGAGCGCTACTGATTAGCTAGGCCTAGAAAAACGCTAGCGAGCTAATAATTGATTTAAGAAATATTCGGTCATTTAGACCTCTAGTTCTTGATATCTCTCAATATTCACTGTCTGCAATACATTTAGCTCATACTTTAAACGCCTCTCCAAAATCATACTTTACATTAAGCTCTATTCAGACGCTAGTTTCTCAGGGATGCAAGTGATTTTCACCATTTTGGTGATTTTAATGCTGTCCCAGTCCTGATAGCACACACACATCTCAGAGACTCTATTTGATGTCTATTTACATCTGCAAGACATATTTTTAGGGTGCTTGCTAATCTGCAATACATCTATAGAACGTTTCCTTTTAAAAGGGAAGTGGTGTGTGACCCATACTCTGAGTTTGTGCATTTAACCCATCCAAGTGTACACTCAGTAGTGAACACACACTCAGTAGTGAACATACACCCGGGGAGTAGTTGTGGGTTCGGTGTCTTGCTCAAGGGTCTCACCTCAGTCGTGGTATTGAGGGTGGAGAGAGTGTTGGTTATTCACTCCCCCCACCTACAATCCCTGCCGGACCTGAGACTCGAACCCACGACCTTCAGGTTACAAGTCCAACTCTCCATCCATTAGGCCACGACTGCCTTAGATGTCAAATAGACGTCTAGTGGATGTCTTGATGTTTATGATTTAGAATGTATGTAAAACTGACATCTGCCAGACGTTTGTAGACAGCAGATGCTTTCCAGATCAAGAGATCTTTAACAGATGAACATGTGCCATCAGGGAGATGTGAGTCTCCATCTGAATCCATGAGTTTGATCACTGTTACAGACGTCCATATGAGAAACAATTACCTTCCGAATCGGGCTTTAGCCGCCTTCTCAAGTTTTTTTCCAGGTGTGATGCATATCTTTTCGTAATCACATTCTGTCACTGCATCAAATCTCAGCAAAAATCTGTTTTATATATGTTCATTTAGATTTGTTAGTAAAATAATAAATGCATAATATAATATTTAACTGTAGATAGGCCTAAGTGTATTTTTTAATACAATATTGAATAAAAAATTTTTTGGATAATTTAAGTTTTTTTTTTTTATTATTATTAGCTAGTAAACTAGAAAAACTACACATTCTGAACTATTATAGTTTGAAGCAGTGTATAAGTGGTTAGTTACTATACTACACTCTAAGACAAATCTGTAAGAATAGGGCACAATCCACTTTCTGTATTGATTTGTTTGTTTGTTTGTTTCCCCTGGATTTTAAATGCTGCATTGTATTTGGTGCTTTTGGGTCACAGGGTTAAAATGGAAAATGGATATGTCCTGGAAAATTACTAGTACCTTTAACATTTTTCTAGATATTTTTCTTAGTTTACTAACTGATCAACAATCGCAGGTACAAGCTACAAACAAGGTGTATTATAAATTAACAATTATTAAATTATTATTATTAAGTTGGACAATTGCAAATAACATGAAACGTAATACATGTGATGTGTGTACTGCATCTTTGGTTTCCTCTTTTTGTGTAATTTAGATGGAAAATGTGCCTTTTATCATCTGATTCGCTTATCAAAAACTGCTAAAAGTTGCCAAATATATTTTAAAAATAGCTAAACTTGTTGCTAGGTGCTTTTGGAAGATAATGTTGCTAGGGTAGTCTGAAAAGTTGCTAAATTTAGCAACAAAATTGCTAAGTTGTCAGCCCTGATTGGTGTGTGTTTAAGGTTTATCCTCCAGTGGGCGCTGTTGACCGCATATTGAGACCAATACATTAATTTATTCATAACACCACTCATATAACATTTACCTGTCGGCATTCAGGGGTCAACAAATATATGCACAGCTAGGCAGATATTAAAAGAATGTGCAATGTGTTTAAAATATAATTAAAACATTTATTGTAAATTTAAACATATTTTGTTGATAGTGTTTTTAATACCTGTGCACACATGCTCATAAATTAAAGCTGGCCTTGATTAATCAGATCATAACCTTCAACATGTTGATGAGAGAGTGGCTCTAATTAAGTCATAAAAACAGCACATCAGCAAGTTAGGGACTGATAACAGGAACATTTGGCTTGTCTTCAACAATCTGAAAGCATGCTAATAAAGATCATTTTGAATGATATCCACTGTACTTGGACACACGTCTCTGTTGCACAGAAAACTGGTATACAACTTAGATATAGAGATTCCCATTGACTTGTTGAAACATTAGTCAAATGTTGAAATTAAGAGAACATAATTGCTCTACTTTCTTTTATAAAAAATCTATATAAAAAAAAAAAATACTTATAGCCTGGGAAAGCATGTCTAAAATCTCATACCATGATTTACCAGTGAATCAGCTTTTTAATTGAGCAGTATTATTATTTTTAACGCTGATGCACAATGACAAATATTAAGGTAGGTCACTTGTAGCGAAAGAAAATCAGACTGAAACTCATTCTATAGAGGAATGAATAAGAAAGTGTACAGTCTTTAATCACACCTGCTTCTAAACAGATGGCAATTAGCAAATTAGGACTGCAGAAAAACCTGATCCTGCCTGAATGAAGCTTAATCCATGCAGATGTTCGGACATGTTGTAAAACACGCAAGCTAATAGAACAATTGATGAAATCACACATTATTCACGCATAGTTTACTGAATAAAAAGAGTCGATTCACATTTCATTTTTTATTTTTATTACTGGATTGCATTCATACATAAAATACATAAAAAACCTTAATGAAAAAGTATTTACAAATGTACAAAATTTAAGATTATATTACACAAATCTGACTATAAACAAAAAGCTTTGTTCAGAGTTATTTTTTGTTTCTTATACAAAAATATGAGCGTCTTACATATCAAAATTATTGCACCTTGCAACCACGGTGCAGTTTAGATTGCCATCACCAAGGAGAGGTCACGCGTTCGCCCCCGAGTCTCGCAGACTTCAATTAAAATCCACTTTTATCTTTGGTACCTAACTGAATACACCTGGCTATACTCAGCACCATCTTGTAACACACTTATAAATTATTCTGTACCTGAAATTAATGGCTTGAGAGAGAGCAATAAAAAAAACATCCATAAGACAGATCAGTGTTGAGGATCGCATGATGGAATGTAGGTCGATTAAAGGCCTCTTTAATACATATATTCTAATGTTTCCATTTATTATCCCTGATATTCATATATTTCCAGTCTTGTGTTTGGCACTTGGCATCTCCAAGTTTTGTCGGTAAGTAGACGCACGTTCCAGTATTGTCCCAGTGTGCATGAAACGGACAGGGAATCGCCAGCATGTTGGAAGACAACGACAAAAAGGGAAAAATGACGGCGGCCGAGAGAGCTCAATGCGCTGCAACTTCAGAAAGCACATGCAAATAGAAAAAGCACCAGCAAATTAAGAAAACATCTTCATCAGTTTGACAGCACATGTGCTGCAAATACTCGCAACACAAACAAAAAAACACACAAACAACACAAACCACAACAAAATTACCTCAACAAAATTTAAATTAAATATGTTATATTTATTAGTGCTGTCAAATGATTAATCGCATCCAAAATAAAAAAGTTTTTGTTAACATAATATATGTATGTGTACTGTGTTTATTTATTATGTATATATAAATACACACACATACAGAATATATTTAGAAAATATTTACATGTATATACATTTTTATAAATGTATATTTTATTTGTAGTGCTGTCAAACGATTAATCGCATCCAAAATAAAGTCTTAATATAAGTGTGTGTACTGTGTATATTTATTCGTACATATGAATACACACACATGCATGTATATATTTAAGAAAAATATGTTGTTTATACATTTAAAATAGTTTTATATAATATCAATTATATGAATATAAATATATACATGGAAATATTTTCAAAATATATACTGAATGAGTGTGTATTCATATATACACCGTATGCACACATATATTATGAAAACAAACTTTTATTTTGGATGCGATTAATCACGATTAATCATTTGACAGCACTAATATAAATATATTTAATATATAAACATAACATCTTAAATATATACATGCATATGTTTGTATTTATATATACATAATAAATATACACCGTACACACATTATGTAAACATGCGTTTACATTGATTAATCGTTTGACAGCACTAATATTTATATTTGCAGCGCGTTTCTGTTTTTGTTTGTGTTGTGAGTATTTGCAGCACCTGTGTTGTCAAATTGATGAAGATGTTTTCTTAATTTGCATGTGTTTTGAGCTCTCTCGGCCACCGTAAAAAAAATAAACCAAACAAAAAAAAAAAGGCCCAACCCTGATGCTGTGGAAAAGACAGCTTGTCGTGGAGCGCTAGTTTCGTTGACTCTTGTTCAAAGGCAACACGGGGTTTGCTAGTCCACAAGTATCTTCACTTTTTTGGGGGGGTCTTCCAGTCTCGGTTATAGATGCCGTTTCATGTGCAGCGCGAGATGATCCGACCGGGAAAAGGCTCTGTCGCATTTCTGGCACTGAAACGGCCGATGGCCCGTGTGCTTCCTATAATGCCTCGTGAGCTCGTCTGAACGGGCGAATTTCCAGCCACATCCCTCCCAGTCACAGTGATACGGCTTTTCTCCTAAACACGCAGACACACGCAACAGTTAGCAATTCAGCCTGAGGACCCAACGAGAACAATCAAGCACACTTTGGTCACATTAGAGAAAGCCGTTAGAGAGGGAGACAACAATTCAAATGTTGCTCATCCCTGCGTTGATTGAATAGAAGGGGAAGTCGGACAGGCTTGTGGTTTTATTTCAACAGGGATCAGTATCAACCTGCTGTCTGAATAGCAGATCAAACCACCTGCCAACTGTACTCTCATACGTCTCTAGTCGCTCGCAAACAATGTGCTTGGCAGTTGCAGTGCTGTGTTAGGGCGTGTTAGATTGATATTAAAGCACATGCACACTACAGAAAAAGGGCCCGCTCAGATGCCATTGCATGCTACAAACACTGACCTGTGTGAGTCCTGTGGTGGGCTTTGAGATGGGAGCTCTTGGTGTACGTTTTGCCACAGCCTGCGTAGTCGCACATGTGCGTCGCTATCCGCTTCCTCGGCCAGGAGCGCCGACCCCGCTTGGGCTTGGACTCTTCAGGCAAACACTCGGCTGGAGAAATCAGCTCTGCCGAAGAGTAAAGAGCCCGTAGCGTTAGTGTCACTGAGGCAGAAATTAATGCTTTACGTTCACAAATTCAACAAATGACTCTACAAGTCATCTTTAAAGGGGTCATAAACTGAGAAACTAAAATTCCCTTGATCTTTCGATATGTAAGAGGTCATTGTACAATAAAAACATCCTGTAAGTTTCAGAACTCAAAACTCTCGTTAGTCTAAAGACAGCTTATATTGTAGGCAGTCTGCCAAAACGACAGCTTGTGGAATGTACGACTCTATGATGTAATAGCGTGGATAAGCACCGCCTCCACAGAAGATCAACACCTGCTTCTACAGCACTGCCTGTTTAGCCCCGCCCACCGATTATACATCGCTGCCTGTTTAGCCCTGCCCACGATTATACATCACAGCCTGATTAGCCCCGCCCACCAATTCTACAGCACTGCCTGTTTAGCCCCATCCACGATTATATATCACTGCCTGTTTAGCCCCATCCACGATTATATATCACTGCCTGTTTAGCCCCGCCCACCGATTATACATCACTGCCTGTTTAGCCCCATCCATGATTATATATCACTGCCTGTTTAGCCCCGCCCACCGATTATACATCACTGCCTGTTTAGCCCCGCCCACCGATTCACGCATGTAGTGTAATAACAAAAGAGGCGAATGCAGCTGAACGCAGAAACCAAACGATAAAGATGCTCTGAAGACAACAAGATGCTGTGCAGTGCCAAGTTGTGGAAAAACAGTGTTTGCGTCGCCGCCTTTCTGATCCCAATGTTTAATGAAGATCCAGACCACGCCAGTAAGAACTCTGTCTTTTGTTAACTTCATTTTACCACAAATTAATTTACATACAGGGCACAATTCGACGCAGGATTTTCAGAAAGATTGAAACTAAAAGACGATGCTGTGCGTACTATATTGGATCCGACAGTAATGTCACAACATACAAGTTCTGATTCTGCTTTAGCCTAGATTTAAACTTCTGATTCTGCTTTAGCCTAGATTTAAACTTCTGATTCTGCTTTAGCCTAGATTTAAACTTCTGATTCTGCTTTAGCCTAGATTTAAACTGCTGATTCTGCTGGCCAGAGGAGAATGACACTATTTCAACAAACTATTTCCCCGTCTAAATACTGTAAAGCTGATATAAAGCCACCCAGCTCTATATCAAGCTGATGTAAAGCTGCTTTGACACAATTTGCATTGTTAAAAGCTCTATACAAATAATATTGACTTGACAAGTGTGAATTACTGTTTTCATTGCGTGATCACTATTGCTTTGTCTCTACTTACACATCGTTTGATATGTATTGATTTTTTTTTTTCTTTTCAAGATTCAAACATTTCACTGCTGGTTATACTCTGTATAATTGTGTATGTGACAAATAAAAAATCTTGAATCTTATTTGTGTGTTTTTGACCTAAATCACAGCAGTGTCCATCTATGAGGAATGTACACTGTCAAACACACACAACTATTAGCCAATCATAGCAGTGGACGTTTACTTCCGAGTCTACGACCTGCCACGCCTATTCAAACAGAGCGTTCTGATGAGGGGGGTTAAAACAGGACAGAAAATAGCCTATTACTTCTAAATTATGTTTTTTGATGTAAAAATCTTGATAACATTATAAGTGGACCTCAGAGAAAAGTACAAAATAAAAACGGGCAGTTCATGACCCCTGTAAAGGTAACGTAAGGCAAGTTATAACATAAATGAAGGATTGTGACTGACCTTGGTACTGCATTGACTGGGTGGGAGGCTGTGGAAAGCCAGAATAACCCGGCGAGGGGTGATATCCCGGGGCCAGGGAGATCGGAGGGGGCCCCAGGACCTGAGCTTGAGGATGCTCATCCGGAGACAGAGAGGAAGTGGAAGAGCGACTGGGCCCCATGGCCCCTCGGGCCGTGCTGAAACCGTGAGGTCTCTGGCCGACTCCTGGCCGTGAGTTCACCCCCAGATGGAGATCCATCGGTCGGGTGATGGTGCAAGGCCTAGGAGGCTCATGCTCCTGCTTTATAGGACATGAGAGGAGGAAGGAGGAAGAGTCTGAGATTGAGTCTCCCTTACTAAGCCCTTGGCTGTACTCCGTCATGTCCATGGTGCTCTTCACCACAAACTTTCCGTGGAGGCTCGTGGGCTGAAGATACGCTGGATCCAGCTCTGGCCTCATCAATTCAGCGACAAAACCTCCCGAGGGAGATACGTCGCTGATGTCCGGGATGTTGTACAACATGCTGGACTCTTGGCCCTGAGGAGAGGGCATCGAATAGGAGTAAGAGGTAGGGGAAGGCGGAAGAGTTCTGGAGGTGCTGGCCACTGAAGCCTCCTGCTGCTGTTGTTGTTGTTGTTGTTGTAGTTGTTGTTGTAGTTGTTGTTGTTGTTGAAGCATGCTGTTCGACAGGATAAAATCATAGTCCAACTGGTCCAGCTCTTCTGGCTCCCTCTTGGTCATTGCGTAAGGGACGTCCTGGTCAATGCAGGTCCCACCTGTAGACATGTAGGGGCGTTTCAGGTAAGACATCTCCTCATTCCATCTCTTATTCCAAACACACAGAGACATATAGAGGGAAGAGGGAACAAGACACGGTAAGTCTCTCAAAGACATAATCATCAAAAGTGTCAAGATCAATATCTACTGAATTTTTTTTTTTTTAATTAAGAGTTCAGATGCAAAAGCTTCTAAGTGCCGTCTGAAATTTTATTCTAAAATGAGCATTTTTATTAGGCTCCTATGGTTGGGTTCAGTTATTTCACTTTAATTGCATAGAAAAGGACGTATACATTGCCATTAGAGTAAAATTACGGAACCTAAACCTGATAAAAATGCATATTTTATGAACTTTTCAGATGGCACTTAGAGGCTTTTGCATCTGAACTCTTCAAATAGACACATCACAAAAATTGTAATGGTTTTACCGGTTATAATGGGACTTGTATTGGTTTTAATGGAAACTGTAATGGACTATTGACCTTCTATTGGTGGCTTGTTAAAACCACTAAATCCTAATGGAATATGTGCCAAAACACACTATGGAAAACCATTTTTTTTTTCATGGTTTTAATGGTTAAAAGTTTATTGCTTGTATTGGTATTCTTGTGGAAACCATTAGAATTTCTGTAGTGGTTTCTATTGTTGACTTACAATTAAAATGCGACCTTGCTCTTGTCTTCAACACAAATTATTTCTAGATACAACTTGGCCTCTGATGCTAATATGAATTATTAAAAGACCCTGTCATGCTGCATTGTTTTTATGTTTCCAACTAGTGCCTGAAAGAGAGTGCACACTGCTAGATGTATTTTGTAATCAGTGCATGGTAAAGAATGATAGATATATGTGACCCTGCAGCACAAAAGCAGTCATGAGTAACACAGGTATATTTGTAGCAATAGACAACAATACATTGTATGGATCAAAATTATACATTTCTCTTTTATGACAAAAATCATTAGGATATTAAGATCATGTTCCATGAAGATATTTAGTAAATTTCTGTAATTTTTGTACATTATTGATTAGTAATATGCATTGCTAAGAACTTCACTTGAACAACTTTAAAGGTGATTTTCTCAATATTTAGATTTTTTTTTTTTTTTGCACCCTCAGATTCCAGATTTTCAATATTTGTATCTCAGACAAATATTGTCCTATCATAACATACCATACATCAATGGAAAGATGATCTATTCAGCTTCAGGTGATGCGTAAATCTCAATTTAAAACTGACCCATTATGACTGGTTTTGTGGTCCAGGGTCACAATAGTGAACGGTTCACGCCTCTGCCGCGGCAGCGCTGCTGGAGGAATAACTACGAGCCGATGACATAATCTGAAACAGCGGCGAATGTGCGCGGTAACGGGTCGGTGACCGATCATCACCTGTTTGATACTCACTAAACTGGCAGTTCCAGGTCCCGTCATTGCCTTGCGCTTCACATCTGCGTCGCTCGCAAAGGTGGAAATAGACGGCAAAAGCGTCCCGCTCAGTGCCATGCTATCAAACTCACTCGGTGGCTGCCTGCAGTTGAAAAAACGCAACAAAAAAATAAAATAATAATCCTTTAGTCACGCTGGTCTGGGGAACCTGTCGGACACATCAAAGCCAAAATAAAAAGTGATGAAAATCTCCAAGTGCAAAACGCACCTCATGAGTTCCAGTCGCGTCCAGTCAATCCTTGATAGGAGTCTTTATTATAGTCGTTAATACTGCGAGCGCGGCGCAAAGAGCGCATCAAACGCGTCCCCGTGTCATGCTGACGGAACCGGCCATAAAAACCAGCTTCGGCTCGGTTTCGTTACGGCGACTCTCGGGATTCCCTGTATCTCCGCGCGAGCTCTCCGGTGTCTGGACTGGAGCGATTCGTCAGATGCGCGCAGGGCTTTCCTCGCCTAGTTCTTAAACCCCGGACACGCCTCTCGTTGCACGGCAACCGCAAAAAAAAAAAAAAAAAAATACTCGTCGTGACGTCATCAGGAGGGAGGAGGGATCAAAAAAATCTGGCACCGGGCCGGTATTTTGTATCCACACAAACATGTGCATGTTAGCAACCGGGATCAACAGGCTCGAGTAAGAAAACCACGGGTGAAAAGTCACGGTTTGTTTTTCTCTTCTATCGAACACGAAGTATTGGGGCACAAAAGTAGTATTATTGCGCGCGTGCTTCCAGCGACACCTGTTATTGAGGAGTTTGAACACCGTGTTCGCAACCGAGAGCTGCTCCCACACACAGTCCTGACTCTGAGGCGTGTCTGTAATTAACGCTAATTATTTCTTATACCTAAGGCACAGGACAAAGGCAGGCAGAAATGTGTAGGATTTCTTTGTGATGAAAAGCCTTGCCTCTCATTCATTCATTCAGTAGGTGTTCATCACCTGATCACGTGTAAAAGTATTACTACAGTCTTTTGCTGGAGACACCTGCGTTACTTGTGTGTCAGCATGTTCACTTCTGTGTTGTTTTTTGAGTTATTTTAATAACGTTGCATTCTCAGTTTGCAATATGCTTAGTTATTTTAGACACTTTCAAAACTGTGGCAACAAAGATGGAAGCATATTTCATGTATTTAAAAACTGTATTTCCATCTCTGTTGCAACAGTTTTGGACGTGTCTAAAATAACTAAGCATATACAAGTCATTGGTGTTTGGTGATGAGTTTTTGGCTCAAAGTCTGCATATAAAGTCACACCAGAGGTGTTCAGCTGGGATCAGGACTTGTCTTCCTGCAGACCAGTCCAGTTCTTCCACACTGACTCAATCAATCATGTCTTTCTGAACCGTGTCTTATACACAGAGACACTGTCATGTTACAATAGAAAAGGGTTCTGTACAAACTGTTGCTATAACATTAAAAACACACAATTCCCTAGAATATCATTATATGCTTAAACATGAAGATTTATACTCATAGAGATTACTAAAGTAGTCAAACCTGTTCATTAGAAGGGGGTGCCAATACTTTTGGCAATATAGTGTATGTGTGTATATAAACATATACGCACACATGCATACATGTGTGTGCATATAATATATGTGTATATATACACACACATGTATGTATGTATATATATTATGTCTGTGTGTACATATGCATGCATATATAGGTGTATATACAAACTCAGAAATCTGACTTTTTTTCTCACCATTTCAAGTTTCCATCTTAAAATTCGAACTCTTTTCTCAAAATTCTAGCATCTCACAATTATTTTTTGTTTCCGCCCTGGAATAAACAATAAAGGTCATTGCAGCTTCTTACCTGACAACTCTGATTTTTTTCTTGTGAGATATTAACTCAGAATTGCGAGGAGGGGAAAAAAGTAAGAAGTCACTATTACCTGGTTTGCTCAGTTGGGGACACTTAATCTCTAGCGATTATCGTCAATTTGATTTCACAGATACTATTTAAACTAAACTGAGCTGGACAATGACATCTCTGAATTCAATAATGAAATGCCTTTAACTGAAAACTGAGTGTTTAATCTTATAATTATACATTACTGACACTCTATCCTCCAATCTGATACTGTTAAGTGCTTTGACGCAATCTGTATTGTTAAAAGCGCTATATAAATAAAGCTGACTTGACTTTTAAATTTTGTATTATTCCATTCCGGAAACAGGCCTCCATATCTTACTCTTGTAAAACAGCCACAAAGCATAGCCATTCTGATATTTAGTTTCATGGAGTGTTCACGTGTGTTTCTGTCGCTCCATTAACTCTTCTTTTCCTCATAAGCAATATGAACAGTTCAAGTTGGATCATTTTTCACAGCTCTAAATTTTGAATCAAGTCATCATTTTGTTTTAATAAAACATTTTTAGTGCTGTGATGAGCCATTAGGTTAGTGCTGTGTATTAAGAGCATAAACTCGTTTCTGTATCAGAGGATTTGCCTCCGCAGTGTCTACAATCATCTTTGTATGGTGAGCAAACACCAGCTCTGGGACCATCCTGGTACATCAGGATCTTGTTCGTTTGGCTCTGTCAACAGCAGGCCGTCATTTAGCCACAGAATACACTGAACGTAGCCCTTTAACACACAGATGCACGCACACACACATTCTCACGCTCAGACTGTCCCACACTACTTGTTCCTATATTATAATTAGATGATTAATGTAGCTTGGATAGATGAGTCTGTTGATCTGCTGCTGTTTTCTTGCAGTGCATCTCGATTCTTTTGTGTGTAATGTTCAGAATGTTTTAATTTAGTGAAAACTGACATCTTGATTATCCGGTCTGAGCATAGAGATATACTTGATTCTTTGTTTTTATGACAAAAAAAACTATTTTTGTAAAGAGAAACTCTTGATGTTTTAACAGGTGTGTGTTTTATCTAGATATCTTGTTTATTTTCCCTTCCTTGCAAAGATACGATGTCACTCTCAGCTTCTGTATGTAAAACTAAGTAGCTTTTTTTTTGAAAGCCCAATATAAGAACGTGACGAAAAAGAATGGAATTAGAAATTAGCTGATATTTTATAATGGCATATTGATGGTTATATGAGGACTTTTTATGCAAACGCCACACTTTCCAGGGTCAATAACAACAGGAATGGTTTGGAATATCCATCACTTTTTGTTGCTAAAACTAATTTTTAGGTTTAATTTCTTTGACATAGTGTGTTAACTTTCTGATATGATGACTTACGAGTTACAATCAAACGTTGATTGTCTTACTGCCGTGTACCTGTGGGAAAAGACTCTCTATATCCAGGAATCAGAATGCAAATTAGATATTTAAATAAACATGTGATCTCGACTCTTTCAGTAAATTTGCATATGGTGGAGTGTAAAGATTAATTTCCACAATACTATAGTGAGTGGGTTAAATTATCATCAATGAATGAACAGTTGCTACCAGAACAAAATAAGTTTTACACGAATCATCGTTCGGTCTGGATCAGTTCTATGCATTTATGCTTCAGATAGGAACTTTTCCTCGAACGTCTAAACTCTTCATTCATCAGCTCTGTATTTGTTCTTTGTCAACTGTATGCTTTCATTTTCATTCTACAACTCATGCTTCCATATATCTGATTCTGGTCTTAAACAGGTTTTGTTCGGTGCTTACTGGGCAGTTTCTCAGTTTGTGTATTTGACTTGCTGATGGGATTGTTAAAGCTTCAGTCAGTTTAATGTTTGGGTATATAAAGATCTTCACAGCCGAAGGTCAGGTGTAATTCTATAGAAGCCATTGAACTGTACAAACTGAGATTTAAACGGGTGAACACTTTGAGAGTTGGGAATAGTGCAATTTAATGGTAGATTAAAAGAAAGCCGCCAAGATAAACACCGTTTAAGGAGAAACAGAACAAGAAGTCAGAGCCATTAGATGAGTTTCCTTAAGTGCAAAGCACAATGGACTCTGTGTGTACAGTATGTATAGAGCGGTGTGTGTTTTTATTTTATATTTGAAAAAGTAAACAAGATGCATGTCCAGAATTTCTGCCATTATAATAGCAAGGGTGGGCTAAACGCCATGTTCTTTGATACAGATTCCACAGCATGTTTACGCTGAGTTTAGACAGTTGCATCAACTCATCCGATCTGCCAAATAAAGAGGGAAATGAATTAGGAAGGAGCAGGCGAGCTCCTGTCGCGAGGCAGTCTGCGCCGCCTCTGAGTTTGAAGGGATTCCTCCTCGGCCTTAAATATGCTGGTTATTTTTAACCCAGCGTGTAAGAGCGGCCCAGCGCCTCCCACTCGCTAACAATGTTCCCTTCAGCCAGCAGAGGAAGTGGACAGGAGCCACGCTTCCTGGTCACATGACGCAGTGGCCCAGTCACAGAAATACGACAGAGGGCGAGATCCAGGCTCGAAGCCCAGGTCTCTGCGAGTGGATTTAACCCCTTCAGCACGGTTAGGGTGCGACGCAGTGAGAGCGGGCAGACTGTGGACCGGGGTGATGTCACTGGGCTTCTCCAGGATTAGAAACCTCTAAAAAGCTGGGAAAACAGAACTGCCCCACACATTCACACACGAAGCATAAGCCTGAGCACTTGCGTGTGTGTGACGGCGATTTCTCTTAGATACACTTCTCAGGAAAAACTGTTGTTACTCAGGTGGTACCCTTTCAAAAAGTACTTCTTTAAGGTACTTTTGGGGTAAAAAAGGGTACAGCACGGGTTTATGAATGTTTTAAATTTAAATACAATTTCCTTTGCTGTATATACTGTTCTATTCACTGTCACGGTCTTGTTTATGCTTGTCTTTTTGTTTTTTGAGAATAATAATATTCACACTTAAACAAATGCAGTGGATCTTTTATCATGTGCTGTATAGACAATTTTCTCTCTGTTTAATCGTTGTCTAGGATAAAGATAAAATTTGAGATTTTCTCTCGTTACCCAGAAAAGACCCCAGCTGCTATAATTTAATCTGTGTATATACAGTACATTGGTGGCCAAAATGATTAAAACACTAGTATTATCAGCAGCTAAAAAGTCAGTTATTTCTATCTTTTGCTGTAGAAAATATCAGTTTACATTTCCAAACATTCATTTAGCCATTAATTGTAATGATCCAGTGAGATTCTTCTGGATTTAGTCTCAGTTTGTTCTGTTTCTTCATGTCATTCCAGACAGACTGATGATGATCAGATCTCTAACATCTCACTGGATTATTACAATTAATGGCTAAATGAATGTTTGGAAATGCAAACTGATATTTTCTACAGCAAAAGATAGAAATAACTGACTTAAAACCATTTTTAGCTGCTGATAATACTAGTGCTCTAATCATTTTGGCCACCACTGTATATTTTTATTTATTTATCTTAAAAGAAAACGAAAGAATTTGACTGGCAACATCTCAGACAGTTACATTACATGTACATTTAAGTGTTTAGCAGACACTTTTATCCAAAGAGACTTACAAAAGAGGAGCAAAAAGAGCCGACAATATACATAATATACAGCCAGTGTTGGGGAAAGTTACTTTTAATAGTAATGCGTTACAATATTTTAGTTACTTTTTATGGAAAGTAATGCATTGTTACTTTTGGGCTTGCTTATTTGTTTTTAATAACAAAAAACCCAAAAGTTATATTTTTGTCAACTGTAAGGGCCTTTTAACACCAAAAGTGAAATGAATAAGCCTCGATCTGAAGGAAACGCCCTCAGACCGAAAACAAAGTAACTTGCCTCACTTATTTGAAAAAGTAACTCAGATTATTGTAACTTTGAAAAAGTAATGCGATTACATAATTCACGTAATGCGTTTCCTCCAACACTGTAAACAATGGCAGGTTTATCAAATAACTTGCAAGCCAGCTAGTTGAGTTTAAATAACATAATTGAGAAGTATTTAAGTCTCTTGAGACCTGAAAGAGTGTATTTTTTCAAATGATAGTTCTGAAGAGAAGCAGCAGCAGAGATGAAATGCTTATAAAGCATTTGGAGGTTTTTGTTTCAGGGCAGATGTTGGAGGTTTAAGCTCTTCTTGATGAGCAGTCAAAGAGGAGATTTAATTTGGCCATTTTTATAGTTTATGTTAAAGAAATCCCCCTTTGTGTGGGCCGAAACAACATTTGGTTATTTTGGTTTCTCCTTTTGCGTCCAAGAGTCTCCAAATTGCTCCTCCTCTGCTTTTAGCAAACATTACACTTACTCTCGAGCAGACGTCATGGCTTTGGTCTGAGTCTGCTGGCTGACCAGGGCAGAGCGAGGGAATGTGAATCAGACGGAGAGAAGTGTGCTTTGTGAACGTAATATTTCTGTGGTTTTGGGTGAGAGAAGGGCCTAGTTTCCTGTCGCTGGGGTCCTGGACTGCCGTGAAGTTTAACTCCAGCCCAGATTTCAGTAGACCTTGTATTTGTCCGTGTTTGTTGTCTTATTTGACATAAAACAGGAACTTTATTGAAAAATCCAAATGGTAAAATATGATTGTGATTTTAACGGGGAAAAACTGTGAAAATGCTACAGTAAAAACCTGTTAAATGGTTAACGGTAAGTTCCCGTACTAAATACGGTGAAAAACTGTAATAGACATTGCACGTAATTTTACGTAAAATACAGTTTTTGAAAGTGAAAAAGAATACAGTGAAAAACTGTAAATTGATTCGTTCCCAGAATTCCCTTCGTTATGTTTTTTCTTATCCGTTATGTTTATTAGGGTTGTATGTTGCATCTAATGTTGCTAAATTATAGTTTATTGCATATTTCAGTTTCATATGTGGCACCATGATGGTGTTTGTGTGAATGACATTGTGCACCTTCTACATATATAGATATAGATATAAATGAAGAGTTTATTTGCAAAACGGATAACTCTGTTTTTTAACATTTTCAAAAATCATGTGATCATGTTTTCATGGTGTTAGTTAGCTGTATTTGTTTAGTTATTTAGTTATTTTTTTAACCTAATCAAAATAACCCAACTGTTGTTTGATTGAGATTAATTGGAATGCACAGTGAAAAAACATGATTTTAGAGATAGAGTTATCTGTTTTTGCAAATTAACTCTTCATATAAATATATATATTAGTATTGGCAGTCTCGGCTTGTGGAAAAGCTGCTTGTGATGGTCTTTGGTTCATCATGTGACTCTCATCACCACCTGATTTTGATGGTTATCAGTGTATTACAAAGGTACAAAACAGATCTCAGAACTTCAACAGGTTGGTATATTAACATTATATCAGTTAATGGAATACGGTTTTTAATTGTAAATGAAAAATTAAAGTAAACCCTAAAGTGTTGCTACCGTATTGTTTTATGGTCAAATTCTGGCAAGCACAGCTGCCAGTTTTTTACCGTAAAGTTTACAGATTTTTTTTACAGTGCAGATTTATTTTCTCACAGTGCATAAACAACACTATTGCTCCGTGATCGCTCCTAAAGTCACTGAGATGTTTTGGCGTGATTTGTGTGAGCGTATGTTTTCACGTGTGACGAGGCTCTGTTTGATTAGAGTCTAATGGCTAAGCGCAGGCTGATTCTGGATTCACTCCAGATGGCTGAGAAGCAAAGTGATGAAATAATGTGCAAACGAGTGCAACTTTCAGGGTATTAAGGGACCGCTGGGTCTCTGGAAATGAATTTGAGATGTAAGCTCTTAATGTAAACCCCTCCCCGTCTTCAGACAGGCGCTTTCTCTGGGATTCCCCCAACTCTACCCTGCTAGAATCTGACGTCGATGTAGATCGTTGCGTCCACACATTGTCTGTTATTTGCACTCAAATGATGTAATGCTTGGTAAACTGCTGTTTATGTTGGATGATGATGCTTGGCCAGCTGTAGATGCTGTATTTTCAAGGGTGTTTCAAACTTTCCGATGTTCATGATGTGACTGAGACGTTTCTGTCACACTTCTGTGTACTGCTCTTGCTTTCATTGCCTTCTTCATACTGTCTTCTGCATCAGTCAGTATGTCTACCATGTTGTTTTGATGTAGTGTCTGGGATGTTTTGTATGTTGGAAATGAGCAGCTTGTGTATTTTAGACGTTTTCCAGGGGAAGTCACACTAGATTTTTAACCATGCAAAATAAGACCTCACCGTGAATATGGACAACAACGGGAAATTATGTCACATTTCAGGACTTATTTTTTGAATACACTATTAATAATAATTATAATAGTAAATTCAAAATGCATATTAAAAAATAACATCATGAAACTCGTATTTGTATTTTTTCAAACGTGTTTTGATATTAAACTGAGTTTAGTTCAAGTTTGATTTTTAGTCACATTTAGCTTGGTCAAAAATTCCCACATCAGTTGAATAAACTTCATATTTAGCATGCAGCAATAAGGGAAAGTTTTACACACTATGTTTACTGTATATTCACATTTCACATTTGTAGACTGAATCTGGGTTGTGAGCAATATTAGCATGGATCTGCACTTCAAATTAGTATAGTAAACCATCCATGTATATTTGGATGTATTTTTAACACACTACGATTGAGGACACACTAATTCCAGTGTGTTCTGCACAAGTTGATTGAGAGGCTCTTCAAAAGCTACAAAAAGAAGGCCTTTACCATTTCTCTTCATATTTCGGTACCGGACCCCAGAACAAAACTTCAGAATGCATTTACATAGATGGAGTTTGTCATTAATGCTCTGGAATCCAGTCCATAATTACTGTCAGATTTTGGAGCGCTGGTAGGTTTGTGTTCCTCCGACACTCTCAGAGAAAAATAGAAACGTGGTCTTTTTCTAGTTATTCATTTTGAGGCTGGGTTTGGGAACTGGCTTTTTGAGTGCCAGTGAAAGAAAGTTGTCGGGATCACCGTTTACCAACTCTACTATGAGAACTTATACAGAATATTTGCCCTGATCTCGGTGAAGAACCACCTGTAAACCCCGGACAGTAACGTGAGGCAGGGCTTGACTTCGGTTTGGCTTAACCAGCCGTAATACAGTCCAAAGAGTTTAAGTGAAACTCTGAATGGAAAGAGAGTTTGGCAGGAACGTGGAGAAAAGTTGTGGGAAAAGTACTTCTGAAAGAACTGCTCTGTTCAAGCAATAAAAACAGCTGTGAGAGAGCATGTTGCGCTGTCGCACAGAACAAATTTGTCATATCCTTTTTTTTGTCTCCAGAGCAGTCCAATCAAGACACTTTAATTGAACATCTATTTGTTGTCATTTAACACATTTTCTTTTTGAGATAGCAGTACTGTGATGGACCTTCTATGGGTCACGGATCCATTGGTGAAGATTCCCAATTGAGTTTATTGTCTTGGGTTTGAAGTCTCCATGTTCAGGAGCTTCATCATCAGTTTTTTGGTCATTGGTTTGTTCTCCTGTGGAACTAAATGGGACAATAATGCGCAGAGACCATTGAAAAACCCAATAGATGACATATGTGTCCCTGCAGCACAAAAGCAGTCATGAGTAACACAGGTATATTTGTAGCAATAACCAACAATACATTGTATGGATCAAAATTATACATTTCTCTTTTATGACAAAAATCATTAGGATATTAAGATCATGTTCCATCAAGATATTTAGTAAATTTCCTACCATAAATATATCAAAACTTCATTTTTGATTAGTAATATGCATTGCTAAGAACTTCATTTGAACAACTTTAAAGGAGATTTTCTCAATATTTAGATTTTTTTGCTCCCTCAGATTCCAGATTTTCTAATATTGTCCTATCATAACAAACCATACATCAATGGAAAGATTATTTATTCAGCTTTAGATGATGCATAAATCTCAATATATAAAAAATTACGCTTATGACTGGTTTTGTGGTCCAGGGTCACATTTATGCTTTTGGCATAAATCAGAAATGTGTGTCTTGTTTGTTTTCATAGTTTTTCTTGGTCTTTTATGTTTTTCTTGTATAGTATTTGTGACGCCGTTGCAAGATTTATGGGGGATATACAGCGCCAGTCAAATGTTTGGACACAACTACTTATTCATGATTATGGCATTTTTATTATGATTTTCCACATTTTAGAGAAGTTTTATCATAAACATCCAAATTATGAAGCAACACTAATGGAAGTGTGGGATAATTGTGCAGTGGCATAAAATAAACTCTCTGAGCTGCTTCTTTGTCTATATTCCAGCTCTGCACAATGATGATGATTTTCCGTCAGTATCCATATTCATCTCCATGAGAATTAACCCTAACACTAAATAACATGCCTTGAAACAAGATCAAACATTTTTATGATGATGGGAAACTAATTCAGTCGTGTGTCCAAATGTTTGACTGGTACATGTGTAATGAGATCTTGCTGAATGTCATCCTCATTAAATGAACGTTGTTGTATTTTGACTTCTTTTTCCATGTCTGCGGTTGGCCAACGCTGTTGTGGTATGATGGAGTCAATGTTCCATAGATGTGTTCATACTAGAACAGGACTTCATTGTTAGGAATAATGTGAATGGAGAGAGAAGCCCTGGGCAAATCGGAAACTATGTATTTGTGAGAATGATTGACCAAGAGCTCGGAGATCTCAAGCGATTTTAATGGCTGTCAGTGTGAAGTGATCAGGATTTTGCAGAGCGTTTTATAGCCTTGTTTTTGTCATGCGGGGAATGACCTGAGCAATACTCACGGAATGCCTTTACCTGAGTCTCTCGTCTCATTCATGCATCATTTCTTTATGACTTCCATCCAAAGGTCAGAGAGATGACGCGAATCAAGCCAACGAGTGACAAATGCCCATTACAGGAGCTTCTCTGGACGTTTATTCTCTCCGATCTAACATTATTAATACTGTTGTATTGTATTTGCATTTTCGAATGCGAAACACTGCGAAAAATAACTTTCTTTTTAATCTTGTTTTGCATACATTTAATCGAGATGGGAAATGACTTGGGATATTAAGTGTTGTTTCCTAAACAAAATTTAGTTTATTCTAAAAATAAAAATAAAATTAAATTAAGTGAGGCAAGAAGAATAAACATAATTCAAAGGGAAAACAAGATTAATTTTCTGGCTGAATTTATTTATTTATTTATTTTCTTTGGCCCAGAATTTTTTATTTTATTTTAAGTAAGTCTTAATATCTCTAAATGAATCTTAATTAGTGCTGTCAAATGATTAATCGCATCCAAAATAAAAGTTTTCGTTTACATAATATATATGAGTGTACTGTATATATTTATGTATATACAAATACACACAAATACAATATATATTTTGAAAATATTTACATTAATATATTTATATTCATATACATTATATAAATATATTTAATATATAAACATAAAAATGTTCTTAAATGTATACATCCATGTGTGTGTATTTATATAATAAATATACACAATATACATATTATGTAAAAAAAAACTTATTTTGGATGCGGGTAATCGCTTGACAGCACTAGTTTAATACATTTTACCATAAAGTTTCGTTTGTTAACAGTAGTTACCAATGTTAGTTAACATGAACAATACTTATACAGCATTTATTAATCTTAGTTAAAAGTTAAGCATTTACTAATACATTATTAAAACCAAAAGTTGCATGCTAACATTAGTTAATGCACTGTAAACTAACATTAATATTTTTAATAACTAACATTAACAAAGGTTAATAAATGCTGTAAACGTTTGCATTGTTGATTGTTAGGTCATGTTAGTTAATGCATAACTAATGTTATTCTAAAGTGTTACTTATATAACCTTGCTTCTTCAAGTAAATGTATCTTGATTTAAGCATGTTTAAAACAAAAATACTGTGGGATATACTTTATTTTATTTTTAAATAAATTTGCAGTGTATTGGGTCCCACCAGGATTTTATAGAATATTTTCCCGATTATAGCGGCCCACAAAATGACTAGCACTATAGTGATGCTTGACTAACACTGCTAAAGTTTCTTTACATGAATCAAAGGTCACACAGAAGCATCTCTCTTATTGTATAAGTCTTTGTCATGAATGCAGATTTTTTTTTTTTTTGCAAAATAGCAGCTGAGAGCGTTCAGGTCTGTGGCTTTTAACTGCGTCACCTGTTCTGCTAGTGACACACTAAACCTCAGCGCTCAGGTCATTACACACACTGACACACCCACAGGGTAAACACACACACACACACACACAGGTATGTACACACTCGGATTCCCTCTCAAATGCTGCAGGTATGCAAACACTTGCAGGTATGTGTCCAAACACACGTGTGTACGCACAGTGACAACAACAGACGCACAAAGAAAAAATGCATGACGGCTTGCTTTTACTGGCCAACTATTTGGCAAATTAATGTTTATCTTATGTACGTAATGCGCTGTGCACATTCAGCAGTTTTCACTTTTTATAGAAACTGATGCACTGCATTGTTTTCTCTTCCTCCAATTCATTCCTGATGGAGTTTGTGGCCTACAAGTAACATTATTGATTTAACTGCATTGGCAACATTGGATGAGTACAAACAAAGTTAATTGATCTGAATAATTACACTTTTGTCTTCTGTAGAGCTGCATTACAGTGCACTACAAGCAACGAGAGTTGATATGATTATATGATATAAGCTTTATTGTCATACTTTTAAGTCTGAAATCTTTCTTGCAGAACAGTATGTTTGTTGCACACTCTTTACAAACAGACAAAACACAATTCACAGTAGACATAGGCACAGTAAATATTTTTTTTATCCACAATTCTTGGAGTTTTCATTTTACATCGACCTTATTCATCCTGATGTACAAAGGAAAGTTTCAGTTTCACTCAATTAAATCATTTCGTGTGAAAGAGCACTTACAGGTGCTAAAATTTTAATAAAAAGTTATTAAACAACAAATAAGCAAGCCCAACTTAAAGTAACAATGCATTACTTTCCATAAAAAGTAACTAAGTAACAAAATTAGTTACTTTTTCATGGAGTAACGCAACATTGTAATGCATAACTTTTAAAAGTAACTTTCCCCAGCGCTGGTTGAATCGCATTTTGCAACATCAGTACTGATATTGAACTAAACTGAATCAACATTGAACTAACATGAGCTGAATAAAGAGAGCTTATAGCTGAATTTAACTCATTTTAAAACAGATTAACTTTACATTGTTATTGAACTGAAACAACATTGAACATTGACTTAAAGATATTGACTTTTTATCGACTTGATTGCACAGATACTATTAGAACTGAACTGAGCTGGATGATGACATCACTGAATCAATGATGAACTGACTTTAACTAAAAATGAGGTGTTTAATGTTTTGCATTATTACACAGTTTTTAATACTGTAAAGCTGCTTTGACACAATCTGTATTGTTAAAAGTGCTATATAATTAAAGGTGACTTGACTTTTAACAGCTGCTTACAGCAGAATATGAATTGTCTTCATAATTGAGTTTGATTCTGCTTTTTTTCTTGTGTATCCCAGTTTTGAAACGATCAATATTATATAAAGCTGTGTTGAATTAAATGAAACCTGATTGAGTCTCTCAGTGGATGCAAGTTCAAAATGAAAGCATGCATCTCTTCCTTTGTCAGATTTGCTTATAATTTGTTTCAAACATGATGCACTCCTTTCATTTTGCCTAATTTCAAATATATTTGGAAGTAGTGGAGTTACAAGTCGGTGGGGTGCATTTGTCTTCCTGCTGTCTTCATATCAGGTCACCTTTATTTCTAAAATGCTTTACAATACAGATCGTTTCAAAGCAGCTTCACAGAGATAAAGGGAAGAATCAATTCTGGAAGCTCAAACTATGGAGGAGTTCAGATTCAGCTCTACAGAAGACAATAGAGACATCATCAAGTTTTGGTGCAGTGTTGGGTGCAACTAATTATTAAGTAATTTAATTACATTTCCCTTGAAAAATTAAAGTAAGGGATTACTCTTATTTTTTTCTGTAATTTAATTACAGTTACTTCTTATGTAATTGAACTTAATACTGTGTATAGACTGTAGAACATGTATATACAATACACTGTAAAATAATAATAAAAAGTTGAGCAAGCTTAAAATTTTAAGGCAACCAGCTTCAGCAGATTTTTGAGTTTTCTCAACTTGTTGTTTTAAGTTTATACAACAAAAAGTTGAGAGAACTCAAAAATCTCCTACAAAAATAAGTTGAGAACTCAAAAATCTGGCGAAGCCGGTTGTCATAAACGTGTAAGTTTGCTCAACTTTTTTTTTTTTTGACAGTGTATTGATTTTAACATCAAAATTTAAAGTCTAATCTTAAAATGCATGCTTTTTATGTACCCTTCTCACTTTAAATACTTTGAGTTAATAAGAATATTAGTAACACTTTAGTGTCCAATTCTCAATATTAACTAGTTGGTTATTAGCATATTATATTGGCTGTTTATTATTACTTAAAAAGCACATATTAATGTCTCATTCTGCAAGACCTTATTCTAAATCCTTAATCCTACCCAATTCTTAAATGAATAAGCAGTAATTAGAAGTATATTGAGGCAAAAGTTATAGCTAATAGTGAGAACTGGACCCTAATCTAAAGTGTGACCTGAATAATTTATGTAGTTACTTGAAAGAATTAAAAGAAACGTTCATGTCTATCCCAACGCTATCTCATGACCAATTCGTACGTATTTTACAAGGTGGCTAACTCATACGAATCCGTACGACCTAACTCAAAACCCCAGTGACGGGTAGGCTTAGGGGCGGGGTTACGTGTAGGTCGTTCGTACAAATTCATTCTAATTGCCAACTCGTAAAATATGTACGATTTAGCAAAAATCATATGAATTTGTATAAATTAGTCACCTCATAAAATATGTACGAATTGCTGTGAGATCGGGCTATCTATCCTTGTGTCATTAACTTGTCGAGGTTGATATAGGATTTAGAAAGTAATAAGTAATTAAATACTTTTCATTTGTACAGGAAGATAACTACTCTGCTGAAGATGTAATTAGTAACTAGTAATTAGTTACTTTTTAGAGTAACTTTACCAAAACAGTTTGATGCATATAAATACATTTCTGAAAGTTGAATGTCTTTCAGACCCCAACTAAGCAAACCGAAAGTTGACCGTGGCAAGGAACCCAAACTCCATCAGGAGACAGAAATCATTTGTGTAGATTTGTCTTTTTTCCTCATGGCCTCCGTCTGGTTTTTCCTGTAGTCCGGCTGCATGTAGGCCGACACAAACACACAGATGTTTTGTCACCAATGTAATGTTGATGCTTATCTGAGTTTCTCTGCCCGCCAGCCGGACTGGAGTATAATGTCTTCATAATAGGAAATGGAGATGATCAGATAAGCGATGGTTAATGAGCGCAGTATACGGTGACGGAGGAACAGTCTACCTGTGCTGTCGCAGTCAAAGACTCGCTCTGTGTCGCTCCGTAATCTTCCTCCATCATTACCGTGCTCTGTTTATCGTTCAGGACGGTTTACGCTGGATAGCGGAGCGTGTGTGTTTATTGGCAGATAATTAGATCATAATTAAAACCTCATTACCACACATATTTAAAGCACAAAATGCACTCAGTCTAACTGAAATGCAAAAAATAATCCTTTCAGTTTTGTTATCTGTCTGAAATATCTCTCCAAAAAACGAACACAGAACAAACTCTGAAGGTTATGAGAACCTGAAGTAGGCCATACAGTCAAACCAAAAATATTCAGACACCAGATATAATTTTTGATATTTTTGTGCAGGACACTATAGTTCATTTATATAAGTGAGGAGAGCAAAATAAAGTCAACTGTGACGTATTATACACAAAAAGTCTTCATACAGTGGACTACAAGTAAAATTTGGGATCAAAAACTATTCAGACACTTTGACCTAAGCATGTTTTGCTGAAGTGTTTTTCTTTAATTGCTAATGTGACGTTTTTCCACCACAGACTGAACAAAATGAAGCATTGCTTGGTGATTGGTTGAGCTAAATTGGTTTAGGACAAGTATAGACTTACTATCCTTATTCCTTCTTCTAGGACAAGAAGGAATAAGGATAGTAAGAGAACAGAAAAAGTGAGGAATAGAATTTGTTTCATGAGGCAGTTAGATGCTCACGGAAAAGATCAGTTTGAAGCTGTTTCTATTTTCAGACGTTGAAGTCGCTAAAACAACTCATTGTGTCTCCCTATTAAGAGATCATATTGACATATGTGGCACAAAAGCAGTCATGAGTAACACAGGTATATCTGTAGCAATAGCCAACAATACATTGTATGGATCAAAATTATACATTTCTCTTTTATGACAAAAATCATTAGATTTTCAAATATCGTCCTACACTCTTAAAACTAAAGCTGCTTCATGGTGCCATAGATTAGAAGAACATTTTTGTCTAAATGGTTCCATAAAGAACCTTTAACATCTGAAGTTTAGTTTCACAAAGGTTCTTTGTGGCTAAAGAAAGTTCTTCAGATTATAAAAAGGTAAGAAAGAGATGGTTCTTTGACTGAATGGTTCTTTGTAGAACCAAAAATGGTTCTTCTATGGCTCCTTTATGTAGTAAAGTAGTTTCTAGTGTATTTACTAGTATCCTAACAAACCATACATCAATGGAAAGCTTATTTATTCAGCTTTCAGATGATGTATAAATCTCAATTTAGAAAAATGGACCATTATGACTGGTTTTGTGCTGCAGGGTCACATATTGTGTTTCCTTCCATTTATTCCTTCAATTTTCTTTACAGTCTTTAAAAAATCTTGGGACAGACACCGGAAAAGTGTGTGTTGTCACTATATTGTGATCTGTAGGACAGAACAGCTTTATAACAGTAAAACACACAGAGAGCAGAATAAACACGGCATGTTGAGAAGCAGAGGCAGTTTTCCTGCAGATCTTGTTCTGTGTGAGAACAGCACGCCGTGGTGTTTTATAGCGGACTGAATCGAGCGCAGGCTGATGATGTCAGTATCTCTCTCCGGACGCGCTGGCATGGGTGAGTCCATCCGGAGCGTTATGTAAGAACAGGACAGAGCGCTCCGGTCTCCAGAGGCTGGGTGTGGAGACCAAGCGGCTCTGATCTGATTTCTGGAGGAAGGAAACTGGCTCAGAACATGAAGCGGTAGATATGAGCCCTGAATGCGCTGTTTCACTCGAACTCCTGGCCTTTTCTGTGAAAGCTGCCGAGGTGGAGTTCCTCCGTCTGTCTGCCGCTGATCTCCTGCAGCTCCAGAAGCATCGAGAACAATCTCACTTACAAAAGACAAACCATAGATTTTGCCATACAACATAACGGGAATATAGAGTTAAAAAAAATTAAAATAGCTGTTTTCTGTGAATATTGTTCAACTGTAATTTATTGTATTTTTGATCAAATAAATGCAGCATTGATGAGCAGAAGAGACTTCTCTCAAAAGCATTAAAATATTGAAATCATTCCAATCTTCTTTCACGCTCAAAATCATCATGTACCTGGTTTCCTTTTATTATTGAAATAGTTCCAAAAGTAACCATATATTGATAAGACTTCAGCCCTCCGTCATCTGCTCCAAACCCTATCGAGCTGCCTTCTAAGACCGCATCCTACATATAACCCTTTAAACGACTGATTTACATCCACTGAGAGCAGCTCCACCTGCCGCATTAATAGAGCTCTTCACAAGGAAACTCGAGAAACTCCACTCACACTTGATTTTGGCATTAACATGCAAGACTGATGACGTGATAAAAATGACATTGTGTAAAATAGTACATTTTTAATTAAATGCATGTATTTTTAACAATACTAGATTTCCTTTATGTATTTTAAATTTGATGCATAAATATAAAATGTAAATATTCATCTATAGTGAACATTTTTGCCTCATACGTCATTTTATTTTTTTTTTTATATAAAGCTGAGCTTGTTTGGCTCAAAAGCTTGATCTATGCAAGTACGCCAAAAGTGATGCTTAGTCAGGACACTACAAGAAATTGCAAAAGCCTCACTTCAAAAAACATTGTTTCTTGCTTAGTATTTTTGTCTTGTTCTCTAGTTTTTAAATTTTTTAAAGGGGTCATATGATTGATCAAGTTTTCTGTTCTCTTTGGAGTGATACAAGCTGTTCATGCATAGATAAGATCCCTGAAGTTGCAAAGACTAAAGTCTCAAAACCAAAGAGATGTTCCTTATAAAAGTTAAGAGTTGTCCACACCCTCCTAAACGGCTCATTCAAACGCCCCACATGTCTACATCACGGTGTGGGGAGATTTGCATAACACCACCCAAATGTATACACAATGAAAGAAGGCGGAGCTATTATTCTGGCTGTATGCTGTTGCTGCCGCCGGCGTCATGTCCTGGAGACGCTGTGTTTCGTTGTGAAACTACTTTGTTTGAGCTTCCAAAAGAGGACACAACTAGAAATCAGTGGTTAAGTTGTATTTACAACACTGTTCCAGAACAGTTCAACCCAAATATTAGAGTATGTGCAGCGCAGTTTATGAAGGACTGTTTCCTGAACCTGGAGGAGTAGCCTACAATGCTGGCTGCACAAAGACTGTTTCTATAAAGTGGGGCAAATCCAACTTTGCAAGAACAGTCTGACGCTTCTGACTCACAGCCTGTTTCTGCTACTGAGTATTCAAACACGTGTTTTGAGCAGTATAGAGTAGTGCTTGTCGTTTTTCATTTCTCCAATCACAAATGCAGACATGGTAATAAAAAGAGAGCTATTATAAAGAGATTATAAAGTCATTATAATCAGTAATTATGTCCCCACTGGATACAACAAATGCCTCGTTTATAATGGGCTTTATTGGTTTTGTGTCGTCGCACCGGGACACGACATCACAATACGGTGAGGGGCGTAACATTTCTGTCTCACGCTTGAGGTATTCAGCCAATCACAACGCACTGGATAGCTGGCCAATCAGAGCACACCTCGCTTCTCAGAACGATGAGCTTTGTAAAAATCGGCGTGTTTCAGAAAGATGGAGCGTAGAGGAGCAACAGTAATGTACGGTATGTGGAAAATGTGTTTTTTAACCTTAAACCGCATAAACACATTGTATTACACCAAATACACAAAATAAGGTTCTTTTTAGCAACATCATATGACCCCTTTAAGCAAGATGCATTAAATGACTTAAGCTATTAAGTCTTGTTTTCTAAAAAATATTAAAACATATTCTTGAATTAAATTTGCTTGTTTTCTTAAAACAAGCAAAAATATCTTCCAATGGGGTTAGAAAAATAATCTCAATTCAAAGGCTAAACAAGAATATTTTTCTTGCCCCATTGGCAGATTTTTTTTTTGCTTGTTTTAAGCAAAAATGAACAATTTTTTTTTTTTTAAACAAGAGAATATATTAAGTCATTTTACTTGTAAAGTAAATGCATCTTGATTCAAGAATTTTTAGATATTTATACTAGAAAACAAAACAAAAATACTAAGTAAGAAAATAATTTTTGGCTGTGCTTTGTCTTTGTCATTTTTGTCATTTTCCCTCTGTCTGTCTGTCCAGTCACTCATAATCACTCCCAAACACTGAACTTCTCCTCCACCCTGTTTAGGAAGCTGCTTGTAATGGCTTTCACTAGAAAAACAGAGTGAGCGTTGCGTTTGACGCCCGTGACAGCGGATCTGAAGCTGCTGTCCGTCCTGAACACCTGAGGCCTTTAACACTGATCTAATACAGCGATGCACACACCCTGTGTGTTATATGGGTCACTCCTGCTGTGCATGGTCCTATCATGCAGCCTAAATACACTGATTCAGCTATTGCAGGGAATTAAGTTTATGGTGGTCAGTTTAAACTTTTATCTTTTGAATTGTATTTATATAAATAATCTGGATGTATAATGACCAGAGCAGATTTCTGAAGCACATTTATAGAAATGCTTCTTTGAATTCTTTTGTTTGTTAAAGTTTCAGAGATCTAGAAGTGCTGGATGATCTAGAGAGCAACACGGCCAGTGTCTCTGCCTTCCTCAGCCATTGTTTGCCTGTTTTTCTTGATTGTTTTCTAGGAAACATTCGTCTTTTTGTGACTACAGGACTCAGTTTCTTCTGTGTCTCTTATTAGGCTGTTTGTATTTGATCGCTGATGAAATGATGTGTATTTGTGAGGTGGAGCTGATAAGAACAGGGAACAGTGTTTCATTCAAGAGCTCAGCGGTGTTTGCACGACTCTACGAGTGTTTAGAGCTCTAGACATCAAAGGTCAGACAGCAGAATCTGATTGTGTTGTTGTTGTTGGATTTTGATGTCTAAGAAAAAAAGAGAAACGTTTTTTACAAACCTGATCCAAATCAAATTTATATGTGGTTTGAAATCTGATTAAAGTCAGACTTTAGTGTTATTATAATGTAATATATAATACTGTCATTATATAGCACCATTCACAATACACATGTTTTTAAAGGGATCATATGATGTTGCTAAAAAGAACATTATTTGGTGTAATGCAATGTGTTTATGCGGTTTAAGGTTAAAAAACACATTATTTTCCACATACTGTACATTATTGTTGCTCCTCTATGCTCCAACTTTCTGAAACGTGCCAATTTTTTTACAAAGCTCATCGTTCTGAGAAGCGAGGCGTGCTCTGATTGGCCAGCTATCCAGTGCGTTGTGATTGGCTGAATACCTCAAGCGTGAGACGGAAATGTTACGCCCCTCACCGTATTGTGATGTCGTGTCCGGCGTGACGACACAAAAACAATAAAACCCATTATAAACGAGGCATTTGTTGCATCCAGTGGGGACATAATTACTGATTATAATGACTTATACTGTCTCTTAAACATTACGAGGTCTGCATTTGTGATTGGAGAAACGACAAGCACTACTCCACACTGCTCAAAACTCACGTTTGAATCGTCAGTGGCAAATTCTTTAAATATGAAAACACTTGCAGGATGTGAGTCAGAAGCGCCAGACTGTTCTTGCAAAGTTGTAACTGTCCCACTTTATAGAAACAGTCTTTGAGCAGCCAGCATTGTAGGCTACTCTCTCAGGTTCAGGAAATAGTCTTAACTTTTATAAAGAACATCTCTTTGATTTTCAGACTTTAGTCTTTGCAACTTCAGGGATCTTATCTATGCACAAAGAGAAAGGAAAGCCCTCTTTAAAGCATCTTTAAAGAAAGTCATACTGCCATGTCCAGTGCCTAAATTCTTTAACATCAAATGGTTTTAGGGCTGGGCAATATGGAAATATATTATATATTTATGTTGTGTAAATATATCAATGTAATTGAAGTGGCAATGAAACTGCTGTAGCGTCTGCCATCTTCACTGGAGGATCTCGTTATAATATTTTGATTAAACATTGACATTTTTAAACGTTAAATTTCAGGACGTCTTATCTCAGCCGAAACTGTCTGATCTGATTTCAAGTAGCTTTCTGTCAATTTGCATGCAACGTGCACTTTGTATGTCAAACAGATTGTGCAATAACGTCTCTTGGCGTCATACTGAATAATTCAGTAATGTAGCAACTAATTTACTGCATGTTGATGACAAACGGATGTGATAACATCACATTATTTCAGCGCTAAAGTGGACTTCGTTTCTGTAGATTATGCTTCTCACATGCTTTGATTTTCTCTTAAATCTTTCGTTCCAACAGCGTCTTTCTCAGTTCAGTCCTGTTTTTCATCTGTCCTTCTCTGACTGTGCAAAACCACCAAATCAGGCTCATAAATGTAAATTACAGCCCTATAAAAGAAGCTGAGGGGTTTGTAGGGCTGTGTGCCTCCATCTGAGTCCCCCAGCATTTATAAAACAGCCTCGGCTCTGATTTTAACACACGCATCAGGCTCCGAGCGCCTCTCATTGGGTCCCTGTGTGTTATAATGAACCTTCATCAGAGGAATTAGTTCCTGGTTATCTTTTCTTTTTACTTTTTTCTTTGTGTCAAGATTAGAAAAAGATTGAACTCATTTCTTATTGTACACAGTACCTAAAAAACAAGCCGTTTCGAGTCGGTGAGTGACGTGTTACGCAAAATGGACCATTCACAGATATTCCCAGCTGCAGCGTGTGTGTGTGTGTGTGTGTGTGTGTGTGTGTCAGCAGTTTGTCTCTCTTTACTGGGAGTTTTTATGGTCACATAATGATTCAGGTGGAAATCGAGGTCAACAGGTACAGTTTCTGTCCTTCATTACTTAAGTTTACATTTTGACTTAGTATTACAGGGATAGTTCACCCAAAAAATGAAAGTTGTCTCTCCCTCAAGCTGCTCCAAACCTGTAAAGCTTTCCTTCATCTTCAGACCACAAAAGAAGATATTTTAATGAAATCTGAGAGATGTCAGTACCTCCATTGAAAACTGTTCACCCAAAACTTCAAAATGAGTCCAGTGGTTTAATCCCAGTTTCAAATGTGCATTGTATGTGTCAAAAATCTGTCTTTATTGACAAAATACATTCACTTCAGCTTAGATATCTAATGGCGTTTCCAAGAATAGACCAAGACACTTTACACAAACCGAGACAAACTTATTTCCAAAAAGGTTTCTGTAGAGTTCGAGATGGAAGAGGATTTGCATTATTGCTCTTGAAGGTCAACGACACGCATGCATCGAGGTTCTCTTGAACGTGCGTCAGATATCTATGCGGAAATGTAGATTTTTTGTTTTTGTTTTTTTTGGTACATATGCATTTGCATTGCTTCATAAAACTGGGATTAAACCACTGGAGCCACATGGATTATTTGTAAAATGTCTTTATGACTGTTTTTAAGGTTGAAAGTTTTTGGGTGAACAGACTTCCAAAGTGGGACAGAAATC
The DNA here is from genome assembly GCF_936440315.1 of Barbus barbus. Classification (NCBI taxonomy): domain Eukaryota; kingdom Metazoa; phylum Chordata; class Actinopteri; order Cypriniformes; family Cyprinidae; genus Barbus; species Barbus barbus. Next base: position 28,207,219 of record NC_136714.1, read on the forward strand.
AACTTAAATGATTTCTTATGGGTATGGAATGACATGAGGGAGAATAAATGATGACAGAATTTGAATTCTAAGTTAGATAAACATACACTTTTACATGTCTGAGGAAAGTGTGAGCGTGTACGTGTTGATACGTAGTTGCCAGGGATTTTACTGATTCTAGTGAAAATAGTCCCTTCCTCTGTGTTCATCTGTGGGATTTTTCCACCTTTTTCATTGTCCAGCAGGTAAACAAATGGTGTATCTGATGACTTCTGTAACACCTGTGTGCTTAAATTCATTCCTCGGTCTGATGGTTTTCGCTGAACTAAACGGTGTTGATTAGATCATTTGTTGGCTGTGTGTTTCTCGCTCTTGCGTTGCGTCTCATTTCCAGTCGTTCCGTGTGGGAGTGCTATTGAATGATGCAATAAGAATGACAGAACAGAATTCATGCCTCAGTTTCTCTGAACCTCCATCAGCAGCGGCATTGTTCGCTCGATTGTGTGAAGAAATCAGTCTCGCTCCTGCATTCAGTGTTTACTCATGACTCACTCCTGCCGTCCATTTCAGGTTTGAAGAATCGGAGAATCTGAGGTTAGGCTTTGATTGAGTCAGATCAAACTAATGTTTTAAAAAGATTAATGCTTTTCTGGGCATTTAACAAACAAATGGTTTACTTAAGATGTGCATATTCAGTCCGGGATACAAAAACTCTGACACCTTTAAGCAGCAAGTCTTGACTGTTAATCATTGTATATTTGGGCTTTGAGCAGTGGATTAACAGAAGTGCCGTGGGGTTGCTGTGGCAACGGGAAAAAGCAACACATCAATACACCTGTATAAAACCTGTCCAGCTGTTGTGTGGGAGTTTGGAGCCGCTCCACCTGAACAAAGTCCTAAGCAATAAATCGCAGCAAAGGAAGTCATTTGGCCTCTGACATACCTGCAGATTGAGAAGGTCACGCCAGATCTGCTGTAATGCTCTAGTGTGCCGTTTGTTTAGCGAGCGGTCCATCCCTAAATATAATTCATATATCCAAAGGATTGGACAATATTTGAAAATCTGGAATCTGAGGGTGCAAAAAAATCTAAATATTGAGAAAATCTCCTTTAAAGTTGTTCATTGAGAAATTTTAACCAAAGTAAGTTATAGACTTTTCATTAAGACCCTAAAGAATCATATTAACTTGTGGAAAATGGGCATCCGATGACCGCTTTAAATAATGTGAATACCAAATGACTAAAATCTGTATTTTGCCTTTTTAATATACTGACAGCCATCTTATCAACACATGATGAATCAAAGTTAATCACAAGTAGCTTTTCCACAAGCTGGCGTTTAAAAATTACAGCGTGAACGCCAAGCGAATCAGGACTAAATATATCATTTTCTTTTTTTAGTCCAGACCAAAAGAACCTGTGAGTGTATACACACCCTGAAGTAATGCAATAAACATTAATTTAACAACAGACGATGTAACACAAACTTTACTGTACGTAACTGAAAAGAAAAGTCTAAGAAGAAACCATTATTTCAGTGAAAACCCATCAAATGTAGTGTGCCACACAGGGAATTCTGGGAATGTCAGTTTACATTTATGCATTTGGCTGACGCTTGTATCCAAAAGGACTTACATTGCATTCAAGTTACACATTTGATCAGTTCTTGCTTTGCCTGGGAATCGACGTTGACCTTTACCTATGACTTTGGCGTTGCTATCACTGTGCTCCACTGTTTGAGCTACAGGAGTGCAATTTACACTTTAACTTCCTAAAAACTGTACATTTAACTGTAAATTATTAGTTATTGCTTTCCCTGGGATTTGAACCCATGACCTTGGCGTTGCTACCACCATGATCTACAGTGTGAACATGTCATAGAAGGTTTTCATTGTTCATTGTGCAAGATATACATTTTTTTAATAAGATATAAAAACGTCTTATGTTCAGTATGATTTATTCTGTGTGAGGTCTATAATACCTGGAATACACATTCACCTCACTGCCGTTTCAATCCTGGATTTGGTTTTTGAGCTGTGATTGATTTGATCGCTCTGGAAAGTCTAATTAATGAGGATGAGAAGATGATGTCATGACAATGCTGAACCATGACGTCAAAGGCAAGTCTGAGAAACGTTGACTAACATTTCTAATTGAAATAAAATCCACGGCTTGCAGTGTTTTCATGAGCGGCCCACACCCCTTCCAGCAGACCACGCCCGTCTGCGCTGATGATGTCACCCTGTGATGTCATCAGGAGACCACTGCAGGCATGCCGGTGTGACATCACTCTGGCGCAGCTGCATCCTCGGGACTCGGCGAGCAAAAGCAGACGTAATCTCGCTAATTCAAACAATCTGAGCCACGACGAGTGGCGCTGTTTTTGGCCCCGCGCTCTGTTTGTAATAGTCTCCCTGGACAGATTCATGTTGGGATCCGGGCCTGCAGTCAGTGATGAAACATGGCCGAAGTGATATTTGTGAGGAATGCAAGCGAGAGAGAAAGAGATGGAATTTCCCTCCTCGCTTCGCCATCAGCAGCATCAGCGATGAGTTTCCCAGGAGTAAAGCAGAGATTACACTAACATTCGCCATCGACACTAAAGCCAGCCAGAAACTAACCACACACACTCGTGCTGTTTGTTCAGGACGAGCTGTTCTCCCTTTGGCTCGTCTTTTCCTCACGGGTCTTTTCACATTCTATTATTTATTATAGTATGATTTGGCTCTGAACCGCGGTATGTTTGCATCATCATTCTACAGCAACTTGGGAAAGAAGGAGTTTTCATGTTTGTCCCTTTGGATTTGGACACATACAGAACTCAATTCGTGTTTGTCTGCCGCGGCTGATTGATAAGACATCTGAAGGTTATCATAGGATATCTACTTTCAATTTGTCATGGCAATAGTTTAATAGTCAATTTTTTAGGAATAACTTTTAACCAATGCATTGCGTTCATACTCGTCAACTAACCTTCAGTCAGCGAGAAGAGGCTTAATCAACCAAATTTTAATGAATCAATTGGTAGAAAAAAGCTTTGTTTAGAAAATAAATAATAGGTTAGCAAATAAATGTTGCAACCGTGGAAACCGTGTAGAGAGGTACATAAGCCTGTAAATTTAAGCCATGTGTTTTGTGATCCCATCACCTTACTTCCCATAAGTTTATAAATATTCCAGGAGTTATTCCACTGGACATGGAATCTTCTTTTCATTCACTTTTCACTGGGGTTGGGTATCGTATAAATTTGATCAATTCTGAATCAGATTCTGCTTATCGATTCTGATTCTTATTGATTTCCATTTTCGATTCCAATGTGGTTAAAAAGATATTTAGATATCAAACATATTTATTTTGTGTCTCTTTTGGAAAAACATTTAATTGCTGCTGAATACCATGAATAAAATGAATAAAAATCAGCCATCTACATAAAACTCGATTAAGAGCTGTTTGTGTGTAGAATAGAGCGGCACGATTCTGAATAAATTGAGTCTTTATTTTTTAATGGAGGTTGTAGTTCTCTCAAAATTCTGAAGAAAAAATATTAGACAGCTAAACAAAATCTGATGTAATTTCTGAATGGAATGATTCAATGACTCTCTCAAGATTTACTTGATTCATTACTGGATGAATCAGTGTTTTTGAATGAATCTCTTGAATGAATGATTCAAAGACACACATTTAAAAGATGAAACACAGGAATTGATAGGTGTACTGAAATTGTAATTTTACAACAAGTATCCGATTCTGGAATTGATTTTCGATTCCCAACCCTACTTTTAACTACTATTTTCACATACCTTACAGTGGTAAAGCAGAAAGCACTGTAGGACAGATACCCTTTTATTTGCAAATCAGATTCTATGTAACAGTTTCTGCTTGTTAGAAATGAAAGCATGTCAAGTTTATTTGTATAACGCATGTCACACATGCCGGTAAATTTCACTTTCTCTTGCAACGCAATATCAAAATTAGCTTTAGTTGATTGGAACGTCAGGGGAACACATATTAGACACGAGATGGCCTCTGTCCTGTGCAGAGCGATAAATATGACAACACATTCAATTCACATCATAAATGTGCAACTAGTTGACTAATAGTTTAAATGAACGATTAGTAGTCGACTACGTAAATCGTTGCACTGCAAAAATTTTCTTGTTTTCTTGTATAAATATCTAAGAATTCTTGTATCAGAATGCATTTACTTGACAAGTAAAATGACTAAAGATATTTTATCTTGTTTTCTGCAAATATCCTAATTTTGTTCGTTTTTGCCTAAAACATGCTAAATTATCTGCCAGTGGGGTAAGAAAAATAATCTTAATTCAAAGGCTAAACAAGAATATTTTTCTTACCCCATTGGAAGATATTTTTACTTGTTTTAAGCAAAAACTAACTAAATTTATGTGACCCTGGACCACAAAACCAGTCATAAGGGTCAGGTTTTTTAAATTGAGATTTATACATCATCTGAAAGCTGAATAAATAAGCTTTCCTTTGATGTGTGACAATATTTGGCTGAGATATAAATATTTGGAAATCTGGAATCTGAGGGCGCAAAAAAATCTAAATATTGAGAAAATCGCCTTTAAAGTTGTTCAAATGAAGTTCTTAGCAATGCATATTACTAATCAAAAATTACGTTTTGATACATTTATGGTAGGAGATTTACAAAATATCTTCCTTGAACATGATCATTATTTAATATCCTAATCATTTTTGGCATAAAAGAAAACAAGATACTTGAAAATCAGTTTTTTGCAGTGTGGTCATACCACTTACAGGAACAATCCTCAGCATCTTTATTTGAGTTTGAAGAAATTACTTTAACACAAACCAAATGAACTGAAGTCTGGCATCAAACTGGGCTAAACATTCCCCAAGATGTTCTGTTGTCCAGCAGATGAGGCAAGACAAATGAACAAGTCCCAAATGTGTCAGATCTCAGAGCAGAACCATGTAATCTGACTGATTTACAGGAACTCATGATTCAGGCCGAGAGTTCAGTTTAATACGAGTGAGGAATATGAACACTCTATGCAAAGAAAGCATCAGATGAAATCCATCGACATGTTCGGTATTTTCCCTCATCATCGCAGCGGTTTGGAGGAACGTTTTATGGAAGTGTATTCGGGGTCCCGTGTTCACAGTTCCTCTGGCCCTCACTGGTCTTGGCTTCATCCAAACCAACTTTTCTGGCATTGTAGCTGTAAAGAGACTGTATATCACTGGCACCAAGAGAGAGTGAGAGCAGGAGATTTGGGGTTTAAGCTGTTGCGCTGGAAACCTTCAAAGTGTTACATTTTGGAGAAGGGCCCAGAGAGAGAGGGACTGGGGTGGAGGAATAGAAAAACATGAGAGATTGAGTGCAGCGAGAGAGAAAGATGCCAGAGTGCGTAACCTCAAAGTCCCGCCCGCTCAAAGACGTCACGCTCGGAGACAGGACCACGAACACGAGAGCTCGCTGACACAACTCAGAACACATGATGACAGCCTGTAAAAATGCTGTGATATGCACTCTGCGACACCTCGTCTCCAAAATATTGTGCAATGCGTCATTACACAAATAACCCATCGTGCATGAGGAGAGCTCTTTGAATCACCCTGTGCCAGCTTAGCATTCGATTATATTTTCATTAGAGAGAAAAACAGCTTCTTCTCCACCATTTCTATTCTTCACACTGCAAAAAAAAAAAAATATTTTTGCTTAGTATTTTTTTCTAGTATCAATATTTAAAAATTCTTGAATCAAGATGCATTTACTTTACAAGTAAAATGACTTAAGATATTATGTCTTGTTTTTTTTTTTTAAATAAATCAACATTTTGTTCATTTTTGCTTAAAACAAGAAAAAAATATTTGTTTTACACCTATAGGGCACTGTAAGCCCGCTAAGGCATAGGCTAGGGCGATAGCCTCTACTATCCAATGAGGTAGTCTTTGCTTTGTGACCGGCAACCCCTTAGAGCGGCCTCCAAAGCACACAAAGAGCTGTTCTGACTGTCTAAATGACTTAAAACACCCAAAGTACACTCGCATTGCCCGGACTGGGCATAGCAAGTTAGGCCCCTGCTCACCGTCCATTGCTGGGAGGGCTAGAAGGGAGATTACCTGGGCTCTGAACGGAGTTGTGAGCACCTTCAGTACATAGCTGCTGCGTGGCTGAAGAACGACATTACAGTCGTTGGGTCCGAACTCAAGACAGGAAGCACTGACAGACAGAGCTTGCAAGTCACCCACTCACTTGACGGACACTAGGGTCCTTAAGCCATCTGTTTGAAGCGGCTCAAAGGGAGAGCCCTTGAGGGCCGCGAGGATTATAGATATGTCCCAGGTCAGTACAGTCTTAGGGCGAGGAGGATTTAACCGCTGAGCGCCTCTAAGGAACTTAACAACCAACTCATTTCTGCCAATAGTCCGGCCAGCCTCGGGAGAGTGATTCGCCGCAATGGCTGCCATATAGACCTTGAGAGTGGAAGGGGTGCGCCCCTTGTCCAGCAGCTCTTGTAGAAAAATAAGCACGTGGGACACGTCACATGAAATCGGATCTTGATTATGTGATGAACAGCAGACTAACCACTTAAGGGCATAGAGGTGCCGTGTGGATGGAGCTCAAGCCTCTAAAATGGTATTAGTGACTCTCGTTGGGAGTCGATCAGACTCCCGTCAAGCGGCCAGACATGAAGTCTCCACATTTCCGGCTGGGTATGCCAATTCTTGCCCTGCGCTTGCGAGAGATCTCTCCCCTCAGTGGTATTTACCACGGTGCTGCAGACAGCAACTGGCTCATCTCTGGGAACCAAACTTGGTTCCTCCAGAGGGGGGCCACGAGAAGGAGAGAGCATTTTGTTTCTCTGATCCGCCTGATAACCTGGGGTTAGCAGGGCGATCGGAGGGAATGCATACAGCCGGGTGTTGGGCCAGTCGTGGGCCAGAGCATCCCGCTGCTTTGAGAAATAGGTTGGGCAGTGATAGTTGTCTTCAGAGGCGAAGAGGTCGACCTCTGCCTTGCCGAAAACTGACCAAATCATCTGAACTGTCTGGTGATGTAGCCTCCATTCCCCCGGAGCTACATTGTGTCTTGACAACATATCCGCTCCTTGGTTCAGTCTGCCCGGCACATGAACCGCTCGTAATGAGAGGAATTCTTTCTGTGCCCAAAGCAGGATACGTCAAGTCATCCTGTGAAGGGGGTGTGACCTGAGGCCGCCTTGGTGGTTGATGTAGGCCACCACCGTTGTGTTGTCCGACCGGACTAGGACATGAAGGCTGGCAGGAACGTCTTCAGGGCCAGACAAACACCCATCATTTCGAGGCCGTTGATATGCAGGCGTCGCTCATGGGTGGTCCAGGAGCCTGAGCTGGAGGCATCTGTCATGACCACCTTCCTCCTGGAGGTCGTCCCCAGCTGAACGCCTAACTGAAACAGGCAAGAAGTTGTCCAAGGGGCCACAGCATTGAGGCAGCAGTGGGTTGACATGAGGCTTCGAGGCAGCCTTGACATGAGCGCGGCCCAGGCGCCAGGGATGGGACGGAACGCTAGCTTTTAGCCAATATTGGAGAGGGGCCTCATATGCTGCAGGCCCGGAGGAATGACTGAGGAGGCAGCGGTCATGCAGCCGAGCATCCTCTGAAATGCTTTGAGGGGACGCGAGGTCCCCAACTTGAAAGATGCCCCTGCTCGCTGGATAGTCAGTTAGTGTTCCGGCGTAACCCAAGCCCGCATTTGTACAGAGTCTGTGATTGTTCCCAGAAAGGACGCTCATTGTCTGGGAAAAAGAAAACTCTTGGATGGGTTGATTTTCAACCGTCTACGCATATCCTAAAAGTGTGGGGAGCCAGGGACAGTCCAAACGGAAGGAATGTATACTGATAGGCCATTCCCTCAAACAAGAATCTCATGAACTGTCTGTGACGGGGTGCTATTTGTATGTGAAAGTAAACATCTTGCAGATCCACAGACAGGAACCAGTCCTCGGGCCGAATTTGCGCGAGGATCTGCTTCAATGTTAACACCACAGGGGGTGGTGATAGCGCAGTGGATAAGACGCATGCCTTTGGTGTGAGAGACCCGGGTTCGAATCCACTGTGAGACACCAATGTGTCCCTGAGCAAGACACTTAACCCCTAGTTGCTCCAGAGGCGTGCGACCTCTGACATATATAGCAATTGTAAGTCGCTTTGGATAAAAGCGTCAGCTAAATGAATAAATGTAAATGTAAAATGTAACATTCTGAATGGCCGTCGCATGAGGGCTCGATTCAGAAGCCTGAGATCGAGAATCGGTCTGAGCCCACTGTATTTTTTGGGAACGAGAAAGTAGCGGCTGTAAAAGCCTGACTCGCTGTCCGCTAAGAGGACCGTTTCCACAGCACCCTTTGCAAGCAGTGTGTGCACTTCAGCTCAGAGAACGTGAGATTCGTTGTCCTTCACGAAGGTCTGCACCATGCCTCTGAATGCAGGCGACCTGCGAGCGAACTAGAGCGAGTAACCTCGTTCTATGCTTTTTGGAACCGAACTCTACACACCTGGGATGACTTTCCAAGCCGGCAGCCGGGAGGCGAGAGGTTCTATTTTTATAAATGACATATCGCCGCCCGCAGGGGGAGAACTGGCATTTGTGGACATCTTCATCGAGGGCAGCTCGCCGTGCGGGAAGCTGGCCTTCGTGAGTGTTTTTTCCTTCAATAATGACTGCCCGAAGGGGGAGAGCAGACATGTACGAGAGGCTTTACTGATGGCAGTTCGCCGCCAACAGGGGGAGAACTGACATGTATGAGTACAAGTAGAGGAAATTTGCTCTTTATTGTATGTGGGTCCGCTATCACAGCGGTAGTTTGGGGCACACACTGAAATGACAGGACGTGCCCTGTTACAACACCTCCACCATTCAGAGGTATTCGAAGGGGTGGGGAATAACTGCGAGCTGAGGCTCCTAAACTTAGGAGCATCAGGCTCCTAAACTTTAACTCTGTGTCATAACATCACTTGACTCTATGTAAATATCAATATATCTATAAGCTATTCATAATTTTTCTCTACCTCATATTGCTGCTATTTAAATACCCTGTACAACTTTTTTGCACATTCTTTTGCACATTCCTGTTATATTACTATTTATGTCAACAACATACTGACCTGCACATTTATATTTATATATTTTTTTATCTTATCTTATCTTTTATTTTATTTTTAAATTTTTTTCTACTTTAATTTTTCTTAATATTTGTATTCTATACAATTGCACTGTCCTTGGAGCGGACTTGACTTACATTTCACTGCTGGTTATACTCTGTATAATTGTGTATGTGACGAATAAAAAATCTTGAATCTTGAGCTGTCTTTGAGGGGTTTCTGGCGTCCGCGAGAATTATCCCTCTTAGTCTCCGCACACAGATCAGGATGGCTTCTGAGGCCCAGGGTCCAGGGTTACGCGAGGGGAAGGGATACTTCTTCGCCGATCTGGGGTGCTGCTGAAGCCCCGTCTCCGGCTTTTGTGAGATCTGAGGCTGCGCCGGTTTTGCAGGCTGCTTAGTGGGCGCTGGCTTGGGGTGGCTTAAAACAGTCGCCGAGCTAGAGCGCTTAGGCCATTTTCTCAGCATCCCTGATGTCTGTAAGGTTCAGCCACAGACGGCGCTCCAGCACCACCAGGTTGGCCATGGCTTTGCCCACCGCCTGCGTTGTCGCCTTTGTAGCGTGCAGACCCAAATCCGTGGCCGTTCGGAACTCCAGGAACGTGCCGTGATCTCGGACAGACTCGTCCAAGTCATGGAGTAGTTTGGCCTGAAACACTTGGAGCACGGACATAGTATGCAGGGCTGAACTGGCCTGGCCAGCCGCTGCATAGGCTCTGTTGGCGAGCGCTGACGTCATCCTGTAGGGCTTTGCAGGATGCGTTGCCGTCTTCAGTCCACGGCTCATCGGCGGATGCAGGTGTGCAGCCACCGCCTCCTCGAGAGGAGGGAGCTTGCAATACCCCTTTTCCTCAGTGCTGTCAACAGTAGTGAGAGCTGCTGTAGTAGAAGGGTTCACACACGCCGAGTAAGGGGCTCGCCAGGTTTTAGTGAGCTCCTCGTGGACCTCTGGCATGAACGGAGTTGGTCGCTGTCATAAGGAAGACTGACGACGATCCTTGAGGAACCATTCGTCGGGGAGGCCGGGGACGGGCTCTTCCGGGGCAGTCCACGCTAGGCCTAGTTCCTCCACAGCACGTGTGAGAACGCGGATCAGCTCCGAGTCCACGCTGGGCCGTGCAGACTGAGATGGAGGGGGAGCTTCGGGCTCTTCGCCGGAACATGCCCACTCGTTAGCGTCAGATGCCGTCAAAGATACGGTCTCGTCGACTGCTATCTCCTCCTCAGCACCGCTCGTGCCCGAGAAAGAACTCCTGCTGTTCCGCTGCTTCTTCCTCCAAGGAGAGGGAGGAATGGAGCGAGGAGGATCACCTTTGTGAAAAAAGGCGATCCGCGAGCAAAGGCGAGCGAGGATAATGTCCTTGCAATGAGGACACGAAGCCCCTGCGAGTGCAGCCCAGACATGCAACGCACTCGTTGTGCCCATCCGCTGCACTGGTGAAGCGACATTTGAATCAACGCGCTTGGAAATTTGCTCAGAAATTTGCTTTTTTTTTCTCGCCAGATGGCCGCAGGGGAAATCGTCCACTGCCGGGGCTGGATTCGACAGCGTGAGCGGTAAAGAGCAGCGTAGAGCAGGTAAACTTCTTTTTCTTCGGCTTCTTGCAGAGTCAGCGAAGAGATGGTCTCGTCGCTGAAGGAGAAGATTCTGATGAAATGGCACTCTGGGCCAACTTATATAGCAAGTCTTTTAACAATAAATAAGCTTTAATAGTTCATGCTAGAGCACATCACATCACTAACTATCATCAACAGCAAGTAGAGTTGCTTCACAAACTCCACTAATGAGTGTGATTTGAAGGATGTGTGTTTGCGCTTAGATAATTCTCTCCCTGTGTGTTGTGAATAATCCTGTTTTTGTGTGTTTAGGGACTGAAATCTCTTTCTTGACGCTGTCAGGCGAAGTTATAACATAATGTAAGTGTTCCCTGTAGATCAGCTCCAGATGTTTGAGGTGGGGCCGAGCATGATGATGATGAACTCTCGTTCTAGACGTCACTTTTCCTTCCTAAAAGCAGATACTAGAGAACGTTTGACTGAGTTCAGCTTGCTTTATGATGCGCACTTAACAAAAAAGATGACGTGTGAAGATGGGAGAGCAGATCAGTTCACATAAAACCGATTTTCTGAGTGATTTGAGATCTGGTTCTGTTCCGTCCGCAGGAATGGTTTGCATTAAATGTTAAAGCACACCAGAGAACTCCACTTTCGATCAATCGCTTGCAGGCTACTGCCAAACCGAATCATTAACCTTGTATTAATTTTGGCAGTTTCTGTGGCCACATTCTGATCGCTGTGGTTTCTAAAGAAATGTTTACCAAACACAGAGCAGAGCTCCAGGCCTGAGAACAGGTTTGCAGGGTTATATTCTCATACATTTACATTCATGCATTTGGCAGATGGTTTTATCCAAAGCGACTCACATTGCATTTCAGCTGCTTACACACAAGTTTCTGAAAGCTAAATATAAAAATAAAAACATTGGCAACCAATCAAAAACATTTTATTTTAGTTAGTTTCAGAATCATGAAGTGAACTTTAAGTTTTGTGTGTTTTTCTAATATAATGATTTTTATTCATTTTTTTCATTTCAGATCAGAAAAATCAAAAATGTTAAAAATATATATTTTTTATGTTTAAAACTAGCTTTCATCTTTGCATTTGGTTAATAATAATAATAATAACCTTTATCTGATGGATTGCACTTATACCAATTACAATAGTGAAGTCCACAACGATAACAACACACAGAAACAATATGGTTGGAATCACTTCCAGAACAATTAATTTTTCCCAGCTGATGAACGACAAAAGCACAGACAGCCAATCGCAATCCCCTCGATTTGAAAGGGTTTCCATTTAAAGTGGAGGACACCAAAACTTCAGCCCACTTATAATAAACACAACGTTATCATCTGCTGGTGTGGACACTAATATCATTTGTTATAATTATCCTTTATAGTTATTGTTCTCTGTCTGAACTGGGTTTTATGGGGGGGTTTTGTCTGTTTTTCTGCATACATTCAGCTAAACAACATCCTTTATTTTCCATAGTCATACAGGTTTGTTATAACATGAGGGAGAAGTCAATGATAATTTTTGAATGAATCATGTCATTAATTTTGCCATTAGCTCTAATATTTTTATACCTGTTTGAATGTGGAAAACATTTTTGCTGTGAGGTTTAAACTTTCAGTCTGACCTTAAATTATTGTTTTAACACGTTGAAATCTGGGTTTATTGGAAGCCTGTCGGCCGTCGAGGTTATAAATCATAACTAAGACAAAACAGGGCTCACTGTCATTACTAAGCTTGATCACTTTAAATACCACTGTTTCCCTCGGGGGGAATCTTGAATATAATATAAGACATGTGTCCAAACAATGAGCGCAAATCACATTTGCTGAACACACACGCCACCTGGGCTTTACCACCTAAAGGTGTGATGTTTGTGTGGTTGTCTAATTGGAGCCGATAGCAGAACAGCCGTGAATCAGATTGTTATTCTTTTTCTGACAGAGTCGTGACCCTGCGGTTCGCCTCCATTCAAACCAGCTGTGACCAGCGTTTTCATTACTCTGGAGCTCCTACCTATACATCAAGATTGTTTTGGTTATTAATATAAGATTCAGCCTTATTTTAGATTAACTCTAGGGCAAAACTGAACGAACATTTGAAGCAAATCCCAAAATGATCTCACTATGCACTGTGTCAAAGATGGTGTCAGAAATATACAGCGGTGGCCAAATTGATTCGAACACTAGTATTATCAGCAGCTAAAAATGGTTTTAAGTCAGTTATTTCTATCTTCTGCTGTAGTGTGTCAGTAGGAAATATCAGTTTGCATTTCCATTGCTGAGTTATTATTCAGATCAATTCAGTTCAATAACAGTGTCAGTGTTGCAAAGTTAGATTGATTGTTCAAATTTAGTTCTCATCCGATAGTGTCAGTGCGGTTAAATCAATAGCCAGGTTTCCAACCAAAGTTGCAAATTTAACTTATGCACAAAATTTGAATATCACATAAAATAATTGTGAATAAGCACCGTTTCCATCCAACGAGTCAAAGAGAACAAAATCATCACTTCCCGATGAACTGGCACTAAATATCACTAAGAAAAGTAGGATAAGCCACTGAATGTAATAATTTTCATATATAACAAATTACTTGCGCCTCAGAGCGAACAGATGAAACACAATAAATACGGTTAATGCTTTCGGAGGTGGACGCTGCTGTTTGGGAACGCAGACAATTACACACAAATACTTTGACGACAGATTCTACTCAGGCATTTCAGAATGATCATAGCATTTCAGATGCTGTGTAACGAGATCGGTCCGCAGGTTAGTCAAGTTATCCCGTCCCATGGCGCAAATTTACATGATTTGTTTGATGCACATGAAAGCACATTTATTCGCAAATTGTGTTTCCATCTCTCATTATTCACATTAGCCAAAGTCAAAAACCCCCTTGAGCGAGCTTAAAAAAGCTTCTAATGCGATATTTCAAAATGCACATGGATGGAAGCATAACTATAAATATTTCTGAATATTAATTGTCTTTTAGACCCCAACTGATCAAACCAAAGTCGACTGTGTAAGTAGTGAAAATGCAGCATTAATGCACGTTTATTTCAGTCGTGTTGTTTAACAGTGTTCTTCATTATGTCTCTGTGATGTCACTGAAACCAGATTTAAACAACCAAGGATTACTGGCATCTAAATTAATGAGCTTTTCAACAACCAAGATGAACTCAGTCACATCTAATGGCGTTCCTGAATCAATCTGATGCCAATGCAAACCAGAGCGAAGAATGCTGGAGCGCTCACGTCTGTCTCTCTCTTTTCACTCGTTTCCTGGACTCGGAATGTAAATATGACTGGCGTCTCTAGGCAGCCGGGTGATGGATTTTTAAGAACATGCTGAGAGAGGCGTGTGCTCTGATTACTGCTGCATGTATGGATCATAAAGCACATGGAATATATGAGTTGTGCATTTCGCTTTTGTCCTCGGCACATGCTAAACATAGTAAAATAGGGCACAGATTGTGATTGATGATGATGATGATGATGATGATGATGTCATTGGGGTGGTGTCGTGTCATCAGTAAAGATCTAGTAGCCTAAGTTTGTATCATGTTTCTATGAGCTGATTTGGAACTTCTTCTTATGTTTTTTTTATTCAACTGCTCAACACACATTTTTTTCCAAACTTTACGCACAAATCCAAGAATTGCACACACTAAATGCCTCACATCTTTCATTCAAAATATCACAAACGCATCTCAAAAGCACACATTCACAAACACCTTTGCCATAATATTAATTCCTGTTAGATTTGTGTGTGTTACATGGTGTGTGTGTGTGTTGTGTTTTACAAAAAGTGCTGAGAATTAGTGTCTGGTTTTGCAGATCTGGTGTGTGCTTCTGCTGTTTGAGTGACAGCTTTCAGAAACTGTGTGACAGGTGAAGATCTTGTGTGGAAGCAGCTGAACAAAACTATAATGATCATCTGTGATTATACAACACGACCTCAAGCGCTTAATGTTGTGTTCAGTTCATTTTGACCCACAGAGGATTTTATTTTTCCTGTAAATGTTAGTTAATATTATCACATTGGACTAAAACTTACTAATTTTGCTCTCACGGTATATTTTTTGTATTGTTTGGAGATTTTTTTCCCCAACTTGTTATACGATGGTGTTCCTGGTCAAAAATGACCGGCCTAAAAAACATGACTTGTGAATCTTTCATTATGCTATTTTATGAGCAAATCTTGGATTCAATTTTTTGTCAACTTGTTATCAATCAGCACAGGTTTTGAGTGTCTTTTTGGCACTGATTGATCGTAGGCCTCTCTGATCTGAGTTTATGCACCCCACAAATAATGCTTTTATCTCTAATAACTGAACAGCGTAAGCTCTGATCAATGAAGCTATGATCAATCAGTGCCAAAAAGACACACAAAAGACCTGTGCTAATTGAAAGAAAACAAGTTGACAAAAAATTAAACCAAGATGTGGTCATAAAATAGCATAATGAGAGATTTACAAGTTATTTTTTAAAAGTTGGTCATTTTTGGCTGGGAACACCCTTTTCCTGTAGAGACCCGGTGAAAGTGCAATAAGTTGGCGTTTGTGATCTGTTCAAGGATGAATCTTCACAGAGGCAGAGGTGTTTTAGAGTTTTTATGATTCTAAAAGAATCCAATGATACAAAAGTGGTTTGTTTCCAGCAGTGGAATGAAAAACGCTTCATCCGCCTGTGATTATCCTCTGAAGACCCGATGAAAAAAGTGCACGTCAAATGCTGTTGCCATGACTGCAGTTCTGACATGCACATTATTTCAGCGCTCTCCAGTGTTTTTTTGGCTGTTGCCAGGGCATATGCAAACAAACTATACAATTACAGTTCTTCAGACCTGCCATCAGCTCTAAACACTGAACGCAGTCGATTAGCTGCTGAACACGAGCCGCTGCGTCCCCTGAGCTTCCCATCTGAGAGAGAAACCTGTGTGTGTGTGTGTGTGTGTGTGTGTGTGTGTGATTTTGTGACATGAGGACACAAATTTGTATAATGACATGGGTATGACAGAGGTATTACAAGGAGAAGGTGATTTATGGGGGCATGTCCCTATATTTCAAAAGGCTTATAAATCATACAGAGTGAGAAAGTAAAAATGCAGAAAGTTTCCTGTGAGGGCTTAGTTTAGTTGGTGTAGGGTGATAGAAAATACAGTTTGTACAGTATAAAAATCATTACGCCTATGGAATGTCCCCACAATTCACAAACATGTGTGTTGTGTGTCCAGCTTTCCGGCCCATGTGCAGCGTTTGCATTCATTCTGCTGAGAGAGATTGATTTATTTCCATGCAGTAGGTAAGCAGAAAACAACCAATCATGATGCAGTCTATCAGAGATCACACCATACAAAACGTTTACATGGGAGCAGATGCATTCTCGTGATACAAGATGTGAAATGAGTTCGTGATGCTTTGATTCAATTCATAAACAGAAACTTGAAATGAACTGTTCTCAAATTCAGACACTTTCCAGAGAACGTCAGCTTGTTCAGCACATCAAATCATGAAAGACATTCAGAGTTTGACTCGGATAGATATCAACAAGCCAAACTCTGTATTTAACTTTATTTTCAGAGTTATGTCAGTGAATTAGTTCATTTTGGCTGGATGGAAATTCTGACCCAAAGCCAGCAGTGGCTTTTCACTCAAACCTTGGCTGTTGGCAAATATGGCAAATATTATAGATCCTGCAGTCAGATATCCCCACTCAAATCTGATTATCGATCAAGATGATTGGTTTTCCACGCATTGTTTGAAAAAATGCTCAATTTGACGAAGAAAGGAGATGTCTGTTGGTAAACTGTTTGTCTGTTTTCATTTACCCGGGAAGAGGCCGCATTTGTGGTTTTGTTTATAATAAAACTTGTATCATTTATAGAGGACGACGTAAAGCTAAACAGAAACTTTATGAGTGTCGTTTCAGTGCATATGGACGCCGTCACCGCTCACTTTTGATCACGCACATAGGCTGTTTGTGTTTGTTTTGATGGCATAGCTACATGACTCAATATGAGGATGAAATACAAAAAATATGAAGAGTACTTGGGCCTGAAACAAACAGCTCGCTGCTTCTATAAACACAGAATCTGAGCGCATATGACGAGCGGACGGTGAGAAAAGACCATTAAACTGAAATAAGACACTGAGAGAAAGAAAGCATGACACCAGTGTGATAAATGAGAATCCCACGGCTGACAAGTTCATTTTCCATTAGAAGAGGCCATCTGTAATTCATCATGTTACAGTGAGCGAATGCGAGGAGAGGAATTCAGGCGCAAACAGATTGGCAAAATGCTGACCGCTGAGACTCATCGGAGAAAGAATGAGGAAAAATATGATGCTTTCATTGCTTTTCTACAAAAGTGCACAAGAAACTGACAGCAGAGACTCCGCCCCTGATTACATGTGTCTCCGCCCCCTTTGCTCATATGTGGCTCAACCCCCTGATTTGATTAGGCCCCGCCCCTAGATCTCAAATGTGAGGTTCCACCCCCGATTTAATGTGAGGCCCCGCCCCCTGATTACATACGTAAGGCTCTCATCTGGGTCATTCTGTAGTCCTGTTCCAAGCACTGGCTTTCCTTGATCGTGGTTGTGTGCACGTCTGCAAAGTGCATGACAGTTTTGTTATTTTATGAGAACAAGGATCACAATGAGCCGATGAACTATAACACCACAACACACATGCAGTTATAGAGTTAGTTCACACAAATATGAAACACAGTGGCTATTTTTACATGCTTCCAAATAATCTCCATCGGACTGAAAAGTGTTCATGCAAACACTTCAGAAATAAATCTTCTCAATTACATTCAAAGATGCATTGCAAAAATGCACATCCGGTGACATTATCATAGTTGTTTCTCTGAACGATGCATTGTATACACAGTTTTGTTCAGGATACATAAATGCACATGCAAATGAAAATATGCATCAGATTGTAAAAATTTGGTTCATATAAACAGAATCTGAAATCATATTGGATTAATTCAGATTCGTGACTATAGAAGACACTGTGCATTACTGTTATGATCCTTACATGATACTTTTATGGTGTTTTTGAGCTTCACATTCTGCTAAACATCTGCTTTCGTGTTCCACAGAAGAAACGACGCGGGTTCAAAACAACATTTGAGTGAGTATATGATGACACAGTTCTCATTTTTGCATGAGTTACTGCTTTAATTCCATTTCCTCGGTTTTGTCAGATGAAATGAATTTTGCAAGCGATGAATCTTGTTTATTGTTTTTGGATCATCGCATTTTTTGAGAGTGAAGGTTTAATGGCTTATTTTAACCCACGTGGACAGAGGAAAGTGTTTAGCGAGAGATGATTTACCCAATCAAATAACGAATCCCTGTAAATCAGAAACGATTCCCTGAGACGTTAAACTCCTCTGAGACGTCACTCCATGAGGATTCCGACACGAACAGCTCTGATTATCTGAAGCAATGTTCTGTTCCTTTCTGAGGGTCGTTAGTGTTCACTTGCTCCCGTCTTAAACTGGAAACCAGCAGATTGTCAATATTCCAAACTAACATATGTTGTGCACACTGAAAAAAAAAAGCTAAATTTACTTAATTTTTATTTTGCAAGTTTTGCATGCATATTTTTAAAGTAAAATTTAAGTATTAAGTAATATCTACTTAACTAAGTTATGTAAAATTATCAAAGGAAATAAGTAAATTTAACATGGCCAGTTAAGAGTTTAATGAGTAATTTCTACTTAATTATTTTAAGTTTAACCTGCAATACTCAAGTACATTTCACTCAGTCACGGTTTGAACAACATAGCACTTAAAAAAATGCCAATAAAGCATGTGATCAGCTTACAATCCTGTATGTAAGCAAGTCGACAGCTCGTTATTCTTTTTAAGGTAATATGTTTACTCAATGATTATTAACTGAATGAACACCTGAATACTTGGTCATTTTGAGTTAAAAATGAACTCCAGATGTCACAAAACAGCAAGTTACTTAACCTAACAACAAAAGCAACCAGTGTAAATACATCTCAAAAACAGCACAACAATTAATTATTCATGCCCAAGTGCATGATGGGAACAATGGGATCATGACTTTGATATTTACTTAATCTTTGTAAAAATAACAAACAAAGTAAAATATACTTAAAAGTTCAAACTTTAAATTCTACAAGCTTAACTTGAGTACTAATATTGAATTTACTCTTTTTTTTATTATTATTCTTGCCTGAACTAAATTATTTAATATAGAAATTACATTTGTTTTTCTGTAGTATTTACTTCACTACAAGATCATTTTTATTAGGGCATTACAAGAACGAGATCTGTTAGTCTTTACTCATTTTCTATCATATATCATATAATCTGGTTTTGTGCCTGAATACAGTTTACACCTGATATTAAAAAACCTACATGAATGCATAAAGCGGGTCAAAATGACTGTATTGGATTTAATGGTTTTCTTCAAATAATAGATGTCCTATTAATGAAATAATTAAAATAATAGACAAATACACAAATGTTTCAATACATCAGATATCTATATTTGTCTACTTTCTCTTTTATATGCATTGCAAAAGATGACATGTACTGTTTTTAAAATGCAGGTGTACTTTTGCTTAACTTTTCTTTTTCTTATTTTCAAGGAATTAATGGAATATCGAATAAATAAAGGTTTTTATTGATAAAATATTTACATCATGCCGGGTCAATTTGACCTCCTTTATGAATTCTAGATGTTAATGATTGTGATTAGTGTTTATCATCTGAGACTGATGCTGATATCTGCTGTAAACCGAGTCTCAATCTTCATCAAACTCCCAGGCATGATCTTAAATCCAGGAGAAATCATTTACGTCTGATGAATTAAGAGAGAAACGGAGGCTGTAATGATTTGGAAAGATGTGCTTTCATAAATTATAAAACTAAAAGGCAAAATATTCATCTTGATTTGTCTCTATATGCTTTTAATTAACTTTGATATGTCCTTGCTGATGAATTCAGACATTTATGGTGCTTTAATATCGAGAGCCAGAGCCACATCTGAAAGCAGCTTATTTACAAAGCATATTTATGCACTGCATCATTTGCTTCAGTAGGAAAAATAACTAAATTATTTATGCATTTTAAACTTTTACTCTGCACAGATAAAATTGCATAAGTTATTAAGACTTTCCAATGCTGCATCCATCAGAGCAGCGCTCATGTGACAAATTAACAGACATTATCAATACATATGAAGGTAATTACTGTCAGATCATCTGTTCATGTTTTCTGCAGAATCTGTAGATGAGTTTGTTTGATTATTGAAGATATTTATTTAATATCGGACCGTATGACGATGACAGCTGCAAGAAGAAGCAACCAGAACGATCTATGTTGTCACTCTGGGGCCAAACAAACATAATTTACATTCATCCTGCAGCGTGTTTCCAATTACACACTGATACAAACGCACAACTTCACTTCCACGCCAGGAGACAAGATGCTGTTGATTTGCAGCGGATTTCCTGACTGACTGAAAATGCATCTAAATGTTTTTGCAATTATCAGTGCTGCAGGATCCTTCCATTAGTGATATTTGGGGTTCATTTTCTTTTGATCAGTTCTCTCTGTGTTATGAGGATAAACTATGATTGCTGATTCATCAGTTCATGAGCGCTTGTGATCGGTTGTTGGTTATCGGCTTAATTGTTTTCATTGAATTGTGTGTCATTTTAGAAAATCCATGTTTTAAAATCATAAAGAAATTAAGATGCTTGTTTTCACACTCCATAATCAATTAATTACATTTCTAAAATGTTATTTTAGTATAATATATATACATATACATACATACAGTCATGGCCAAAAATATTGGCACCTTTGGTAAATATGATCAAAGAAGGGTGTGAAAATTAATCTGCATTGTTAATCCTTTTGATCTTTTATTTTAAAAAATCACAAAAATCTATCTTTTCACTGGATAATATGGATTTAAAATGGGGGGAAATATCATTATGAAATAAATGTTTTTCTCAAATACACGTTGGACACAATTATTGGCACCCCTAGAAATTCTTATGAGTAAAATATCTCTGAAATATATTCCCATTCATATTCACAATTTTGAGCACTCTAGGGTGATTATGAACATGAAATTATCCAGCCATGGCTTCCAGTTTCACAGAAATATAAATAGGAGGGAAAACAAAGCCCAAATTCCCTTAATCATCCATCACAATGAGAAAAACCAAAGAATATATTTCTGATGGGCAGCAAAAGATAATTGAGCTTCACAAATTAGTGAAGTGGCTTTAAGAAAAGAGCTAGAACTAGAATAATTAAGAATTTCCAATCAACAGAAAATGTTATGAATCTGCCTGGAAGAGGACGTGTGTCTATATCGTCCTAATGCACGGCGAGGAGGAGAGTTTGAGTGGCTAAAGACTCTTCAAGGACCACAGCTGGAGAACTGCAGGAAATAGTCTCAGGGTCAGAAAACCTTAAAAACAAATTGTCAAACAGCCCCTACATCACCACATGATGTTTGGGAGGGTTTCAAGAAAGCTCATCCAAAAACAATCTCCAGCATATTCAGTTATCAGACACGACTGGAACTTCAAATGGGACTGGCTTCTATGGTCAGATGAAACTAAAAAATGAGCTTTTTAGCAGCAAACACTCAAGATGGGTTTGGTGAACACAGGGATAAAAAGTACCCCATGTGTTCAATGAAATATACTGCTGTATTTGTGATGTTGTGGGCCTATATTTCTGCTGGAGGTCCTGGACATCTTGTTCAGACACATGGCATCATGGATTCTATCAAATACCAACAGATAAAAAAATCAATAAGTGACTGACTCTGTTAGAAATCTTATAATGGGCCATGTTTGGATCTTCCAACCGGACAATAATCCAAACACAAACCTCAAAAACAACACAAAAATGGGTCACTGAGCACAAAACCAAGCTTCTGCTGGCCATTCCAGTCCTCTGACCTGAACCCTGTAGAAGATGAGTGAGGTGAACTGAAGAGAAGAAGCTGTGAATCTGAAGGATCTGGAGTGATTCTGGATGAAGGAATGGTCTCTGATCTCTTGTCAGGTGTTCTCTAACCTCATCAGGCATTATAGGAGAACATTTAGAGCTGTTAAACTGACAAATGGAGGTTTCAAAAAGTATTGAATAAAAGGGTGCCGTTAATTGTGGCCAATGTGTATTAGAGAAAAACATTTATTTCACAATGATATTTCCCCCCATTTTAAATTCTTATTATCCAATGAAAGGTTAGATTTTTGTGATTTTTTTAAATAAAAGATCAAAAGGATTAACAATGCAGTTTAATTTTCACAGCCTTCTTTGATCATATTTACCAAGGGTTCCGATATTTGTGGCCATGACTAGAAATTATATATATATATATATATATACAGTAAGATTTTTTTTATTTTTTTAAAGAACCAAGCCTGCATTTATTTGATTCAAAGTACAGCAAAAACAGTAAAATTTAGAAATATTTTTACTATTTAAAATAACTGCTTTTAGTATAATTTTAAATCTAATGTATTTCTGTGATCTGCAGCTGTATTTCCAGCATCATTACTCCAGTCTTCAGTGTCACATGATCTTCAGAAATCATAATAATATACTGATTTACTGATCAACAAACATTTATTACTGAACAAATTCTACTCAGCTGTTTTCAACATAATAATAATAATAATAAATTATTGAGCAGTAATTCAGTATATTATTATGATTTCTGAAGATCATGTGACACTGAAGACTGCAGTAATGATGCTGAAAATACAGCTGCAGATCACAGAAATACATTACACTTTAACTCATATTCACATAGAGAATAGTTATTTTAAATTATAATAATATTTCACAATATTAAATAAAAATTAACTTAACATATTAAATGTGTATATATATATTTAATATGTAAATATATTTAATATGTAAATATTTAATATCTTAATATGTTAAGTTCAATATATAATATTTAATGTTAAGTTAATTTTTATTTTTGTATTTGCTGAGTAAGTTTTAGTAATATTGTGTTTTTATCATTTTATTTTTGAACGTTTTAGTCATTTCTTTGTTTTTGTCATTTCCTTAATGTTTTGTATTTTGATTTTATTATTTTAGTTATTTTAGTACATTTTAAATTATGTTACTTTTGCAAGTTTTTTTATATCTATTTTGTTATATATATTATTTTTATTTTTGTATTTGCTGTTTTATTTTTTATTTTAAAAAATCTATATAGTTTGTATTATTATTTACAATAGTTTGTATTGTATTTATTATTAATTTATTTTTGTGTAATTTAAATGAAAATGATGAATGTTGCTTTTTTAAATATTTTATTTCGGTTCAAATTTATTTTATTTCATTAACATTTAGTTATTATAACATATTGGTTATCATGAACTTTTTAATGGTTTTATTATTACTATAGTAACCGTTGTGGAAACATTGAGTGAGGTGATATTTAGCTGCATGTTGTTGAGGAGCTCCGTGTCTCACATTAGATGCACCTCCTGGAGATGTTTCTAAATACGGAGCACCTACACGTTCCCGTGAAGCGGAGCCGGCGGACTGAGGATAGACGTCCAGGAATAGATGCCTTCCTGAACCCCTTCGGTTTCACAAGCTGATGCCAGATTCAGAGCAGGGTTTCTTTCACTTCTAAAGCAGTGAGAAGATGCTGAGGTGTTCCTGATGAGGATCCAGATCTGTTCTGATGCTGCAGACCGTGATGTTTGGAGCAGATCCACGTCATTCCTGCGTTCTGTTTCAGCGCTTGGATCTATATTTCAGACTGTAATATCCCTCCGTGTCTTTCTTTCCTCTTCCGTTCAGTCTGTTTTTAGAGCAGAATTCCCTCTGTGATGCTTTTCCACTCTTCCATCTGCTGACTGAGAGGATCCGCTTCCACCTGAGCAGACATCTGCCGGTTTTTCCCTCCCTCTCTCCCTCTCTCTCTCTTATAGCTGAATAAATCATCTTTCCATTGATGTATGGTTTGTTATGATAGGACAATATTTGTCTGAGATACAACTATTTGAAAATCTGGAATCTGAGGGAGCAAAAAAATCTAAATATTGAGAAAATCACCTTTAAAGTTGTTCAAATGAAGTTCTTAGCAATGCATATTACTAATCAAAAATAAAGTTTTGATATATTTACAGTAGGAAATTTACTAAATATCTTCATGGATCCACATCCACATTCATAATTAATGCAAATTTGATAATACATTTCACATAAAGGCTTTAAGTAAAGTGTTACCAATGTAACTTACAACACTGAGATGTCATTGAAGGTTAGAGAGATGTTTTGTTGTTTAGCTGAATGAGAAGCATCATCAGATGTTAGTGAAATGCTTTTCTTCTCCATTGTTACAAGTTTAATCTGCATGTTTTTACAGCGAGCGAATGCAAGAGAGATTTGTAAGAGTAACGCCCCGGTATAAAACTGATCTCCATCTGCTGCTGAGCTCAAATATCCTCCGTCCCGCTGAGACGCTTCAGTTCTCATGAAATAATGACAGAATCAGCTCCAGAGATGAGAACAGTCTCTGATCTCTCAAGCATCAGCACAGATGAACGTCTGACCACACACTCCCTCATCAACACTTATCTGGTTATTTGACCACTTATCCCCTGCTCAGAACACAACCATATCAAACGCATTATTTTATAATGGATATCAATACACAACTAAAACATACCCAGCCCAATGTTTCCATTTCCAAATTATTTCATGTTAAAAACTGTCAAAAATGATTACGGTATTATTCAAAGTTGTCAATTGTTGGAGTATGGTTTACAAGAACATATCATTTCACTCTTTCTACCTGAAAATCTCATGTTTAATATTACTTGACTTTCCTTGGTAATCAGTTTCTGAGTGAAAACTGTTTCTACGCCAAATTTGGTTCTGTTTTTGTGAGGACAGTTGTAATCAATAACATAATCCAATAGATTACCACTTTTAGGTAATATAATCTGACTACATTTAGATTACTTTCCTAATTTATATAGAATAATAATAATACTGTTTGGATACAACCATAACACAAACTGACCGATCAGATGACAGAACCACAGTGACACGCAGTGATGATTGCTGGAGTTTATTTTACTAGAACATACCATTCAGTCTCTCTACCTCAAAATTTCAAGTTTACTCCAATGTTGCATGCCATTTTTTTTTTTTTTTTTTTTTTATAAATAATTGTGAAATTCACTAGCAAACCAATGAAACATTAGTGTTTGTGGCTTCAGTGATCAGTTTTAATAGATTTCTCTTTTCTAGTGTTTCCAGGTCATTCTCGTGTCTGGATCTGCGTGTTGAAAGCTGATAAGCACAAGACGCCTCGGTCTCTTGCATCATGAGGAGTGCCGCAGTCACCTGAGGTGAAGGCAGGGGCGAAACGCTTCCGTCTGATCAGCCTGACGAGGTGTACACACACACACACACACACACACACACACACACACATGAGTCAGCCGAGAGAGAGTGAAAGGTGAAGCCACACCCGAGGTGTGTATGCATGCAAGGCAAGGCAAGGCAAGGCAAGTTTATTTATATAGCACATTTCATACACAGTGGTAATTCAAAGTGCTTTACATAAAAGAAAGTGAAATAGACATTAAAATCAATAAAAACATGGAAATAAGAATAATAAAAACAAGGAATTTTAAAATGATATAGAAAATGATTTAAGATAAATTTAAAGAAAATGATTATACATAAAATGTATTGCAGTCAGTTCGGACATATAGCACAGTGCTCATTCAACAAATGCACAGTTAAACAGATGAGTTTTGAGTCTTGATTTAAATGTGGCTAATATTTTAGCACATCTGATCTCTTCTGGAAGCTGGTTCCAACTGCGGGCCGCATAATAGCTGAACGCAGACTCCCCTTGTTTTGTGTGAACCCTTGGTATTTCTAACTGACTCGATCCTAATGATCTGAGTGGTCTGTTTGGTTTATATTCAGTGAGCATATCAGCAATATATTTAGGTCCTAGGCCATTGAGTGACTTATAAACGAGTAAAAGTACTTTAAAATCAATCCTAAATGTAACTGGAAGCCAGTGTAAGGACCTGAGGACTGGTGTGATATGCTCAGATTTTCTGGTTCTAGTCAGAATCCTGGCAGCAGCGTTCTGGATGAGCTGCAGTTGTCTAATGGTCTTCTTGGGAAGGCCGGTGAGGAGACCATTACAGTAATCCACCCTGCTGGTGATAAAGGCATGAACAAGTTTCTCCAAGTCTTGACTGGAAACAAAACATCTAATTCTTGCAATATTTTTGAGATGATAGTATGCTGATTTAGTTATTGCTTTGACATGACTACTGAAACTAAGGTCTGTCTCCAGAATCACCCCAAGATTTCTGACTTGATTTTTCGTTGTTTGACCCCTAGAGTCAAGGTATGCATTCACCTTGAGAACTTCATCTTTGTTTCCAAATGCAATGACTTCAGTTTTCTCCTTGTTTAACTGAAGAAAGTTCTGGCACATCCAACTGTTAATTTCATCAATGCATTGGCAGAGGGAGTCAATGGGGCTGTAGTCATTTGGAGATAAGGCTAGGTAAATCTGGGTATCATCAGCATAGCTGTGATAGGCAATTTGGTTCTTCCTCATTATCTGACTTAGTGGGAGCATATACAGGTTAAACAAGAGCGGTGCAAGAATTGAGCCTTGTGGGACTCCACATGTCATGGCCGTCCACTTAGACTTATGCTCTGCTATACTCACATAATAACCTCTCCCTTCTAAGTATGACCTGAACCATTTGAGTGCCATCCCAGAAAGCCCGACCCAGTTTTCCAGTCTCTCTAAAAGTATGTTATGATCGACAGTGTCAAACGCAGCACTAAGATCTAGTAGTACCAGCACTGATATTTTGCCAGAATCAGAATTGACGCGAATATCATTTATTATCTTAATGAGTGCTGTCTCTGTGCTGTGATGTGCTCGGAAACCAGATTGAAAATTGTCCAGGTATCCATTTGACTTTAAGTAGTTGTTCAGCTGATTAAAAACTACCTTTTCAATAATCTTACCTATAAAAGGAAGATTTGATATGGGTCTATAGTTGCTCAAGATGGTGTTATCAAGATTGCGCTTCTTCAGAAGGGGCTTAATAACTGCAGTTTTAAGGGAGTTTGGAAAAGTCCCAGAAAGAAGTGAGGCGTTCACCACTTCTAAGAGATCCGCTTCTAAACAGTTAAGCACATTTTTGAAAAAGGATGTCGGAAGTGTGTCAAGATAGCAGGTTGAAGATTTAAGGTGCTGTACTATTTCTTCCAAAATTTTGTTATCAATTTCTTTAAAAACACACATTGTCACTTCTTTTTGAAATTGCGGTCGAATCTGTGTGACCTCTGCATAACTTGAGGATGTGCCAATCTCCTTTCTGATATTATTGATCTTCTCAGAAAAGAAGGAAGCAAACTCATTGCATTTGCTGTCGGAGAGCATTTCACTGGGAATCTGACTTGGGGGGTTTGTCAGTCTCTCAACAGTCGCAAAAAGAGTGCGAGTGTTGTTTAAGTTACTGTTTATAAGGTTTGAAAAGAAAGCCTGTCTAGCTGTGGCTAGTTCCACATTGAAAGCATGAAGGCTGTCTTTATAGATGCTATAGTGAATTTCGAGTTTCGTCTTCCGCCACATCCGCTCAGCTTTTCTGCATTGTCTTTTCATGCTCTGAACTGCTGTTGATTTTCTCCAAATTGATTTCTGTTTCCCCGTCTTCAAGCTGACCTTTATCGGGGCAATATCATCAATAACATTCTTAATTTTTGAGTTAAATGACTCCAGGAGAAGATCAACAGAGTCTGCAGAAATGCTTGGTGTTAATGATATTGCCTCCATAAATAGCGCACTAGTGTTCTCGTTAATGCATCTCTTTCTGATAGAGACAGATCTAGATTCAGTGGTGACCGAGATCAATATATCAAAGAAAATACAGAAGTGATCAGATAGTGCTACATCCTTGATTACAATGGATGAGATGTTTAGACCTCTACTGATGAGTAAATCTAGGGTGTGTCCACGATTGTGTGTTGGTCCGTGCACATGCTGACTCAGGTCAAAAGTGTTTAAAACAGTTATAATTTCTTTTGTAGTTTTGATTTCTGAATTATCTATGTGAATATTAAAATCCCCTGCAATAGCAAAACAGTCAAACTCTGAGGAAATCATTGATAACAGTTCAGTGAAATCATCAACAAAGGCTGGAGAATATTTTGGAGGCCTGTAAATAATGATAAACAGGGTGCGTGGAGCACCTTTCAGCACAATACCTAGGTATTCAAAAGATGAATACTGACCAAATGACATTTGCGTGCACTGATAAACATCTTTAAACAGAGCAGCTACACCTCCACCTCTCCTAACAGTCCTGCAGACACTTATAAAATTAAAGTTAGGAGGGGCTGTTTCATGAAGGACTGTTGCACTGCAGCTGTCTTCTAACCATGTTTCATTTAAAAACATAAAATCCAGGTTGTTTGTGGTTATTAAATCGTTGATCAGAAATGATTTATTTTTAAGTGAGCGAATGTTTAAAAATGCTAACTTGATGGATTTACATTTTGTCTCTACAGCAATCTTAGATTGATGCATTAAAGGCCGCAGGTTAGATGGGTTAGCCGTACGGCTTGAGAAGGCCTTAGACTTTCTATTGCTTAATAAAACAGAAATAGAGGAGGCTACAGGCACACTGGGTTCCCGCTTGTTCTGTAAACATTTGTGAATGTTGTGGCTAATATAGCGGGGACCCGACACATATCACTGAGAGCTGTTATCAGTTGTTTTTGGTTCACCTACACCAGATGGAGAGGGGTTTGGGCCCTGACGTTGTGGCAGCGGCCGGAGAGCTCTCGCAGGAGGAGGAGGGTGAGCTGGGCCTGCAGTCTTTGGTGGTTGTGGGGCCCGCCGTTTTTTAGTTGATATCTGGGGGCTTGAAGCGAAAGAGTGTGAGAGTTTGGTCCCAGCATACACCAGTTCCTCCATTTTCTGTGAGAAGCTTAGAAGTGGAGATTCTGGAGAGAGTGATAATGTGTCTGGTGAGCAGGGCTCTGGCTCTGGTGTTTCCGCTGGCTGTGAGATGTTGTCCTGGCTTCCCTGGCTGTTTTCCAGAAAGTCGTCCTTGGGTGCTGAGTCTTGGAGCTGTTGTAGTACGTCACAGTCTGCATGTGATGAGCTCTGTGGGCAGGGCTCAGCTGGGATGTCCATGAGCAGTGCTTGTTGTGGCTGCGTGGTGTTATCATGTTGACTCAGAAGCTGACATGAAGTCCTGTGGTCACTCATATACTGTCCAGGTGTGTGTGTGCCATTTAGGCCGAGCAGATTGGCACACACCGCCGAAGGATGACGGAGGGAGAAATAGATATTGTCCTTAAGCACTCTTGCACCGAGTCTGTTTGGGTGGAGGCCATCTAGTTTAAACAGTTGTCTGTGGCCCCAGAAAATGTTGAAGTTGTCGATGAAGTTGACTCCTTTTATACTGCAGGTTCTTTGTAGCCATGTATTCAGCCCAAGCAACCGTGAGAACATGTTAGTTCCCCTTGCTGGGAGTGGTCCACTGATGAACGACTGAACTTCAAGACTTTGAAGCGTTTCAAAGAGTTCACTGAAATCCTTCTTAAGGAGTTCTGACTGCTCCTTCCGAATATCATTCTTCCCCACATGGATGATGACTCGATTTGCAGTCTTGTGCTTCATCAGAATGCTCCGAAGTTCTTTGTTCACATCAGAGACATTTGCTTGAGGAAGGCAGTATGTTGTTGTAGTCCTGCTGTTGATGTTTCTGATAATAGCATCACCCACTATCAGAGTCCTGGGCTCGGCTGCGCTCTGAGCTGAAAGCCGCTGTCTGCTCGACCTTGAGCGCCTGTTCGTGGCGATGTTAGCTGCTGGCTGATTCGATCCGTGTTTAGTCACATTTGCAGATTTCTCACCCACATTCATTAATGCTTCAAATCTGTTCTCAAGATGTATAGGGGGTGGTAGAATGCCAGTGTTTACAAGTCTTGTCATAGCTGTATCTGGGGTAGAGGATGCTACAGCAGCAATACGAGATACTCGTGATAATCTGATGTCTTGATTGCCTTTGGGTCTTGCTCCCTGTTTGTGCCATCGATTTGTCTGTCGCTCTGTTTCGGCTTTTTCCTCTACACTTTGTATAAACTTTTGAGATTCAGAGGACTCACCAGCTGTATGCTGGGGGGGTCCATGATGACCGTCTGCTGTGTGTTCCGCCTGTTTTGGAAGTCCAGTAAGTAACTTTGTTTCAAGAACTGCAATCCTTTGTAGAAGTTTGTGGCAGTTCATGCAGCAAGTAGATTCCACGAGAGGCATTTTCTCTAGTCTGTTTGAATGTAGACAGCTGTGTTTTTCCGTCTCTGGGATGTAAACTGCTGGGAGAAAGTCTTTAGTTTCCCCCCAAAAAATGTGTTGTCTGAGCACTGTGCTGATCTGCTGAAGTTGAAGTTAAAATCTTGGAGAGATATGAGAAAAATGCAAAAATAGGGAGCAAAGCGGAGAGCAATAAGCAAGAGCGTCCGAACAGTAGCGAAGCCGGAAGTAAGTTGCATGTCGACAGGGTTAAGTAACAGGGTTAAGTAACATCAGATTGTGGATTTTAATGAACAAACTGCACGGTCCTGACGCTTGTGTGAACCTGTAATTATAGTATAAAGTGGGTTTATCAAACAGCTGTTTCAAATAGTGAAAAGATTTCAAAATTTTACTGTTTTTGCTGTTTGGATCAAATAAATGCAGGCTTCCTGAGCAGAAGAGACTTCTTTTAAAAAAACAAAAACATAAAAAATCTTTCTGTTCAAAGGCCTTTACTGGTGTAATGTACACAGCACATCTGTTCAGTGAAGGCTGATTTTGGCTGCTTGATTCCTCTGCATTATGCAGTATGTGAACGACAAACATAATGAAAGCGTTTTACAGTGAGTTTGATGTCGTTGATGTGTGCGGGCTGAATAAATACAGGGTCTCCGCCGCGTTCAGACCACTCATTAAACTCAGACTTATTTTAAGCCTCTGGTGGTTTAAAGCAGAGCGGCACACTTGATTTCTGCTCATTCACAACACTGTAAACAGACGCTCAGCAGGGCGTTTCTCATCTAGATTTTATTCTGGAATTTAAGAGATTTCAACTTCTCTGAGTTTAAAGATTCAGGTTCATCCTGCAACATACATAATGAGTCTATAGGGCATGTGTTCACACTGAGCAAACCAAAAGATGTGGAGAATCTTCACCACAGGCCAATTACAAGTGTGTGTGTGTGTGTGTGTGTGTGTGTGTGTGTGTGTGTGTTTATCAGAAAACAGATTGTTCCCTTGAGAAAATATTATGTTTAAGGAATAGTTCACCCTAAAATGAGTACAATATGTGTTCACCCTCAGGCATTTCAAGATTAGGATCAGGTTTGTAGAAATGTGTCTCTGCATCAGTGTCTCAGCAATGGATGCTCTGCAGTGAATGGGTGCCGTCAGAATGAGAGTCCAAACAGCTGATAAAAACATCACAATAATCCACACCACTCCAGTCCATCAGTTAACATCTGGAGAAGACAAAAACTGAAACTAATCCAGCATCAAGACGTACATACGCACCCATTCACAACCATTAGGATTTCCTCTGAAGTAATCTATATTTGACTCATACAAGGGATATTATGGGTTATTTTCTGCCTCGTGCTGCGAGTAGCACAGAAAATAATTTCAGACGAGGGAAATGTCCAGCATGCAACAATATTAGAAATGCACACAGATAAACCAGGTTACTTTACCGTAATATTTGTGTGTGCATGTAATGAAATGATTCTCTTTATGTGTGTAAACATGTTTATACACACTGAGGGAACAGTGCAAACTGATAATTATGTCAGCAGAAAAACTCTAGTGAAACTGGAAATTTTAAAGCAACTTTACTTTCTAAAATATTGTGCATTATTCAGTAGTTGTGAATGTTTGAGTTGAGAATAGTGTGAAGCAAAGGCCTTCACACACACTCAGACTGAACAACAACACTTGGAAAAAACAAAGAGACTCGAGGAAATACGAGGAGGGAAAAAGACCCAGTCGAGTTGGACAATAAAATACTAATTAGCCACTTGCATTAATGCTGAAAATATCGTCTAGACGAGTCACATTAACTGTCAGGCTTTATTTTATGTGAGGCTTCAGCACAAAAACACTCAGGCTTTTACACGATTGCTGATTCCAGGGAAAGTCCAGAGCGCTTCAGAACACGGACCCACAGCAGAATCCTCGTAAAACACACACAGCTATTGCTAATATGAACTACAATAAAAACTACATCTATTTGTGTCTAATGAAGAGCAGCGTCAGGACTATAAATGAGCTGCGTGGGGAAAATTAAAGACCGATATAATGAAAGTTCAATCATAAAAAAAGACTCATTTGTTCTGAATTTTACTACCTTTATGAGTTTGATATCATAAAGCATTGATAATTATGTGTAAAATTGTAAATGTTGCATTTGATCCTGTGTTTATAAACACTAGAAGTGTGTGTGTGTGTGTGTGTGTGTGTGTGTGTGTGTGTGAGAGAGTGTGTGTGTGTTGTGGGGAACTGTCTCTGTCTGACTGTAATGAGTCGTGGTCGTCTGTAATATCAGAACGAGACGCTGACTAGAGAAGCCCCTGTCTCTGTGAAGAGTGAATGTAATGAAGATCTCCATCTCTTCTCCTCGTCGTTCCCATACCGTCTCAGAATAACTCGAGGACTTTTCAATTATGGCTGTGTTTTGTGAAGCTTTCAATCAGCAGACCAGTGAGTTTACAGCCTCACGTTCTTCAGAAGATCTGTAATTCATCACGAAGAAGCAGCTCTTTGTGTTCATGTGCTAGAACTACAATTACAGAGCAAACTGCTCCACATCTGGACTTCTGAGCGTTTGACAGCTCAGAAACATCTAGTCCAGCAATATTTGTTTCAAAAGTCAAAATGGAAACTATGAGAGCTTCAGGGAAGAATGTATATGTGAGCGCAAGCCTCAGAGATCCACCATCAGGGCCTGTTTGAGACAAACCGTCTCCAAAGCACGCCTAAATCTTAGGAATCTTCTTAAGAAAACTAAAGTAGGCTAAAATGACAGGTTAGTTTTCATCTGATTGTATAAACTATCCTATTTGTGTGCTTTTCTCGCATAATGTGACACATATACTTCGTTCCGCTGCTAAATCT
>NC_136714.1:28245145-28267645 GCF_936440315.1 Barbus barbus
TAATACTGATTTCTCCAGGCAATCAAGAACAGATTTGTGTCTTGCGTCTATGAATGTAGACTTGTGTAGTATTTCTGCTGAGATCATCCCAATCTCTCTTACGGACCACAAAGCAATCTCTTACTATAGTCCTGCAAAATCATCTTAATGCAAACTCAATCATTCTCAAATCAGTCAAAATAGAGATTACACGTCTCAAGTATTTTTAATACAGAACAATGAAATATTTCAGTGTTGGCAGTCATCTTGCTCAGGTTCATAAAGAACAGGAAGATAACATTATATTTGGAATTACCTCACTCCTAAACAAAGGGTCTAATAACTTTTCAGATATAGATAAAACAAATATGGCAGAAATACAAAGCAAACTAGACAACATCTATACAAAAGTCTGAAGGAGCCTTTATAAGGTCCAGGAAAAGATGGAGGACGGTGAACAGAATACCTCCTACTTCTTTAGATTAGAAAAGAATCATACGTTAAATACTATTCATCAATTAAAAATGAATGATCAAATATTAAAGGACCCTAAAGAGATCTTCTACTGTAGTCTGTACGCGTCACAATATGATGCTAAAGCCTCACATGATCTCTTCAGTGGGAGGGAATAAAAAAATAAATCATTTAGATAAAGCTAACCAACCTATTAGTTCAGAAGAAATAACCAATTCAATTCATAACTTAAAAAATAATAAGTCTCCCGGAACTGATGGGCTAACCTCAGAATTTTACACGTTATTATATACTAGCCCCTTTCCTTCATTCAAGTCCAGCCTCCCATCTCCCATGAATCAGGGGTTAATTACTCTTACTCCTAAGCAACATATGTGAATATATATGAGAATGGTGGCCTTAATTTGTTAGATTTCACTGCAATGAACCATAGCTTTAAGATTAATTGTATTAAGCATCACTTAAAAACCCCACTTCTGTCTGGATGTTATCCTTCATGCTTTTGCAAATATTGGTGCTTAGTTTTGTTCTGTTGTGTAATTATAATATAGATACAATTCCAGCTAAGTGATCTGCTTTCCACAAACAAGTGCTCCTCGGTCATTAATATATAAACACAATTGTTCTCCGCATCGCTGTATATCATCTGGAATAACAGAAACATTCTCTATAAACACATCTCTTTTAAAGAACTGGTTTGACAGCGATATTAAATTGGTCAGTGTCTTTAGATGTTACTAACTCTTGTGCTGGTTTTTCATCATACCTCAGGAGTAATAATACAGCTATTCGTACTCTTCTCCAAAGGGAAATTGTTACTGTACCTTATATTTTGTGTCACTGGGTCTCCTTATTAAATGGAAAATTGATTTGCTGGAGGAAAGTGTGGTTGTTACCACAAAAATATCATCTTTGAAATAAGGTTAAAGAAGTTTCTTATAAACTTATTCACAGATTTTATCCAGCAAATCATTATTTACAAAAATTTAAAAAAGGACTATATATATACATATATATATATATGTGTGTGTGTGTGTGTGTGTGTACATATACAGAAATTGCCTAAAACATTTGTAAGATTAAAATAAGGTTAAGGTTAAAATATTTTTACATAAATATTATTTTTTAGGTTTCATTTAACTTTGCTATTTCTTCTATTTATTAAATTTGTCTTAACCATGTTTTATATATTTTCAGTATCAGTATATATAGATATATATTGGAATAAAAAATGCAAATGTTGTAAACATCACTTTTTTCAAATTGATTATTGATTATTATATTAATTATTTTTATTATTTTGTTTTTTGTGCCATGTGGGTTAAAGATTTCTACAGGAGAGCATGTTTGGTTTTGTTCCCATCATGGCTTTAGCTGCGTTACTCATCAGCAGTTATTGAGCTGAAGATAAACGTGTTAACATGACATTACATGACTTCTGATGAGTCACTCATCCACAGCAGACTCCGAGCTTAAACTATTAACCTCATGCACAAAACACTTTTATTCCATTTAAAGTTACTAAACCGCTACAAAAATATATTTTCCAGCTCAGGCCTGAAGCAGATTAACTGAAGGACCAGAAAACAAGTCTAATAACTAGCAGATATCATCACAATACACTATTTACAGTCAATATCCTTGTACTGCTTGTGAAGAAAACATCTGTAAAAAGTAAAAAGATGCATCTCACATCAAAGTGGATTCTGGAGCAACTTCAGTTTACACAGAAACCAGTTCCAAATGTATCAACCTGAAAATGAAGTAATGAATACATGCAGAAGTTAATGCACATGTGAATATAGATGTTATTAGATAATAATGTTTATAGTATAAAGGTGTTGGTGTTATTTGAACAGATCTCCTCTGGTTTCTCCTCGCTGGAGCTGATGAAGACTGAGGTTGTGTGGGATTGAAGGATCTGTGGTCGCCCTCTGCTGGAAGACAAAGACAACACTGACACACAAACCAGGAAGGGTTTCTAATTACAGACTAAACACTGAGTTTCAAAGGCATCAGTCATCAAATACAGTTTACACACAGAATAGATTGATATGCGTTTATGCAACATTATAATCCATAAACTACAGCAAAACAGCATTAAACCAAATATGTGTCCCTGCAGCACAAAAGCAGTCAGGAGTAACACAGGTATATCTGTAGCAATAGACAACAATACATTGTATGGATCAAAATGATACATTTCTCTTTTATAACAAAAATCATTAGGATATTAAGATCATGTTCCATCAAGATATTTTGTACATTTCCTACCGTAAATATATCAAAACTTAATTTTTGATTAGTAATATGCATTGCTAAGAACTTCATTTGAACAACTTTAAAGGAGATTTTCTCAATATTTAGATTTTTTGCTCCCTCAGATTCCAGATTTTCAAATATTGTCCGATCCTAACAAACCATACATCAATGGAAAGATTATTTATTCAGCTTCAGATGATGTAGAAATCTCAATTCAAAAAAATGTACCCTCATGACTGATTTTGTGCTCCAGGATCACTAATGTTTGCCGATTGCACTAGTTTTTCTCTTAAAGACTGGGACCTGGATAACTCAAGCACTTCTTTTAGTCGCTGCAATACATCGATCTTTCTCTACACTGATGCTGTCAATCTGTTGTTTGTAACAAAGCTCTCAACACGAACAGTTTGGTCTGAAACAGAGATCAGGAGGAACAAGAACACAGTCAAAGCTGAGCTGAAATCAACAGAGGAAAGATTCGACGAGTGTACCCGTGCTTGATTATGGTGATGTGGTGTATCAGTTCGCACCATCATATCTTCTTTCCTCTTTAGATGCCGTTTATCATGGTGCTTTATAATTTATATCAGATTGTAAATCCTCAACTCATCACTGTATATTGTATAACAGAGTAGGTTGGTCTTCTTTGTTTATCAGAAGAAAAATGCACTGGTATTTAATTATTTCTAAAGCCATTTTGGGGATGTTGCCGTCATATCTCTGCTGTCTTATAAAACTGAATTTTTTTATAAGCATGTAACAAAAACAAGAAACAGTTGAGTTGGGAAGAAAGCAAGCACCTCAAAAATTCCAAAAACGGCAACAACATCATTCAAAAAGGTCTCCAGTATAATGGATAGATAAAATAATGTTAAGTAAAATGAAAAATGAAAAACTTCTTGCACTGGATGTGCTGGTTTGGGCTGCAGTGGTCTCATAAATAAAACACCGGTGATTCACAACTACTTGAACTCACATGCACATTAAGTAGCCTTGTTGACAAGTTTGGCTGAGTAAGGGCAAAACACACAAGATATAGTAGTCAATAGTCAATATTGTTTGTATAGTGCTTTTAACAATGCAAATTGTGTCAAAGCAGCTTTACATCGGCTTGATATAATGCTGGGTGGCTTTATATCAGCTTTAAAGTATTTAGTATACAGTATTTGAGGAAGTCGTGGCCTAATGGTTAGAGAGTTGGACTCGTGATCCAAAGGTTGTGGGTTCGAGTCTCGGTCCGGCAGGGATTGTAGGTGGGGGGAGGGAATGTCCAGCGCTCTCTCCACCCTCAATACCACGACTGAGGTGCCCTTGAGCAAGACACCGAACCCCCAA
This sequence comes from Barbus barbus, assembly GCF_936440315.1. Classification (NCBI taxonomy): domain Eukaryota; kingdom Metazoa; phylum Chordata; class Actinopteri; order Cypriniformes; family Cyprinidae; genus Barbus; species Barbus barbus. The sequence continues at coordinate 28,249,196 of NC_136714.1, forward strand.
CTGCTCCCCGGGCGCCGCAGCATAAATGCCCACTGCTCCGGGTGTGTGTTCACGGTGTGTGTGTGTGTGCACTGCTGTGTGTGTGTGTGTGCACTGCTGTGTGTGTGTGTGTGTGTGTGTGCACTGCTGTGTGTGTGTGTGTGCACTGCTGTGTGTGTGTGTGTTTTAAATTTGCCAAGATGTCAGGCGCTCTGGCTCCCGGTAAACATTGGACTATGGTGTCTGCTGCCTCTATTTTCACATTCCGTACAATAGAATCGCCAACAACCAGAGCACTTTCATCAGGTTTCTCAGTGGGTGCGTCACTGAGTGGGGTGAACTTTTGTGATGTTCTGATCAGAACAGAAGAGCGGTGTTTTGACCCGAGACTAGGCCGCCTCACAGTCACCCAGCTGCCCTGCTGCACAGACTCTACTGGAACCGAACAATGTACAGGACTCCCTGAGCTAGTCGCATCCAAAGCAGTATCTACAGCCCTCACATTCTTACTGTCCTCAACTAAAGTTTGGATGCGTGTCTCTAATTCTGAAATCTTCTCTGTCAGCCTAACTATTTCCCTGCATTTATCACATGTGAATCCCTCATCGCCGACAGAGAAAGATAAACTATACATGTGGCATGACATGCCAACAACAATAGCAGGAGAAGAAGCCATTACTCACCGTGACTGATGAAGGATTCGCTTACCGCTGCTGTTTGATGAACTCGTGAGAAACGGAGCGAGAAAAAAAGCAAACAATAATAGGTGCGAATAGAAACACGAATGGAACCGAGAGTGACAAGCTAACCGGCTAACGAATGCTAACGCGCTGCACGTGCGGTTTTAAAAAGCAAACGATCAAATTAGTTTGATAGATAATACCAGAAATATGGTGGGAATTAAGTTATATATTATCACTTTAAACAACAGAGAGTGAAAGTAAGATAGAGTTTCAAGAGAAAAGCGAAGCTACCAGTGTTGCCAATTTAGCTATTCTGTAGCTAGATTTAGCGACTTCCCCACCGCTTTTCAGACTTTTTTCAAAAGTTTAGGGACAAATATAGCAACTTCTTGGACAAACCTTATCTAAGTTCTTATCTTGCCTACTGATCTCTATTCATCTTTATATAGATCAGTGAATTTGGCATTATGATGTCATCTAGTGACATTTAGCTACCAGAAGCAATCAATGAGCGTATCGCTAGTGCTTCCAGAGCGCTGTAGTACAGTACCACATCTTTAACTCATCACATAAACTGTAGTGTGACTCAATGGACAAAAACAAACAAAACTATGCTGCCAGAAAACAGTTTTCATGAAGTACAGCAATTTATATATATATATATATACATATGTCTGAGTGTGTGTGTGTGTGTGTGTGTGTGTGTCTACATCATTAACGCTCATCAATCACTGAATATGAAATGCTGAGGATGTCATAATATTCTCATGAGACAATCACATTCCAGCTGGACAACAGCACAGACACACCTCATACATCAGTTCCAATGATCCTTAAATCAAGTCTGTTTCTGTGAAAGAGCAGCTTTAGTGCTTTCCTTGATTGTAATGCATCTTATTTTAGCAGCTCAACACATAAAAGACAAATAATCTCAAATCGAGCATCTAAAAATCATCAAAATGAGCACATTTATTTAAATCAAAGTCATTTATATCACGTCTAAATATAACATTCATATATATATGTGAATATTTTTATTATTGAAACATGAAAGATGACCAAGAAAAAAAAGAGAGACAAATACAGATGATAAAAGTACAAGAGATTTCACCGGGGTTGTTATAACTAACACTAAAACATAAAATAAATTTTAAAAAGTAGTCTTTGCCAAGAAAACATTTCTTATTTTCATTTAGTTTAATTTGATGTACTAAAAGAACTCAAAACTGAAATAAAAAATAATAAAAACTGCATATAAATAATTATTAAACCTAATAAAAATGACAAAAACTCAAAGCAAAACTTTAAGAAAAATTATGAGAACTGTTTAAACATAAAATTAATAAAAATGACAAATACAAAAATTATAAAAAACATTAAAAAAAAACTAAACTTACAAATGAAAAAACACAAAACAAAATTACTAAAACTTAAACAAAATTGATAAACACGACATTTAATTTTTTTTAAAAACATAAAAATTACAAAAACAAAACATAAACATATAGGCATAAAAAAAAGACTAAATCTGACAAAAACTCAAATGAAAATATAAAAATAAAAACTAATTCAAACTATTAACATATTAATAGCTTCTCAGTAATACTACAATAACCCTGGATTCCCCAAGTATTTCCCAAGCATCTGACAAACAAATGGGAAAAAAATCAAATAAATAACAGGTGGAAAAGAGTGCTGGAGTGCTTGTCTATTGGGGAAGCACATTAATTCCAGGTCTGTATGAGGTTATATGGAAACAGTGAGCCTGACAGAAATAGTGCCGCTCGCACGCTCCGGCGATGTGGCACTGAGGTGCGAGGGCCGCTGGCCTCCAAACGTCTAATTGATGACAACGATACGTGAGCTAATGAGAAACGCCGGCCTTCGAACTCTGGCAGGAGCATCATGATCCACATTTAAACCATGTCAAAACCCTGCAAGACTTTCTAGGGGCTCTGCAAGATTCTTGGCCGGCCCATATAAACACCGGCGAGCGTCTCCGAGAGCCAAACCTTCCTCCGAGTCTACAGTCATGAGAGGTTTGTCGTATTCGCAGAAGAGCCTGAGCGTCAGCGGCTCCAGCCGGATGAGGGTCCAGAGCCCGTCTCCGTCCCGATGCCGTGGATCCTCGTACAGCCGCGGACGGACCGGATTCCAGGGCCAGGCGGTGGAGGTGGCCACCGAGATCCATCAGCATCACGCCAACGAGAAGGAGGAGATGCAGGAGCTGAATGTGCGCTTCGCCGGATACATCGAGAAGGTCCAGGCGCTGGAGCAGAGGAACGCTGCTCTGAGAGCCGAGCTGGAGGCCCTTCAGGGACGCTTCAAGGGAGGGCCCACCGGCCTCGGGGACGAGTACGAGCTCAAGTTTAAAGAGATGAGGGAGCTGATCGAAGCTCTGACCGCTGAGAAGGGCACGGCTGATATTGAGAGAGGCTACATCGAGGAGGAGGTGGAGGTCTGGAGACTCAAGCTGGAGGAGGAGCTGGCCATCAAAGGTGAGGCTGCTGGACTCTAGTGTTGGACGATATGCTCAGTTATTATATTGTTCATATAGACCAGGGGTATTCAGTTAAAGATCCAAGAGGTCCAGTCTCTGTATTTCTTTCCCTGCAGAGGTCCGGAGAATATATATATATATATGTGACACTGGAGCACAAAACCAGTCATAAGGGTCCATTTTTTTTTAGTTGAGATTTATACATCATCTAGAGCTGAATAAATAATCTTTCCATTGATGTATGGTTTGTTATGATCGGACAATATTTGAAAATCTGGAATCTGAGGGAGCAAAAAAATCTAAATATTGAGAAAATCTCCTTTAAAGTTGTTCAAATGAAGTTCTTAGCAATGCATATTACTAATCAAAAATGAAGTTTTGATATATTTACGGTAGGAAATGTACTAAATATCTTCATGGAACATGATCTTAATATCCTAATGATTTTTGTCATAAAAGAGAAATGTATAATTTTGATCCATACAATGTATTGTTGTCTATTGCTACAGATATACCTGTGTTACTCATGACTCCAGGGTCATATATTGTTAATATAGACAATATCATCGTGCTAATTTATATAATTATTTATTTAGTTTCACTGCTGGAAAGTGAACCAACTCCAGCCTGAGGTTAAAAGCAGCCTAATGTCAAGTCAAGTTATTTATATATAGTGCTTTTACAATACAGGTTGTGTCAAAGCAGCTTTACAGGTTCAATGGATGTTAAAGGTTCTTCATGGAACCAATGCCAATAAACACTTAAAAATAAAGGTTCCCAAATCTGGGGTTTCACAGTAATGCCATCGAAGAACCCTTTTTGGTTCCCCAAAGAACCTTTCAGTGATAGAACAGTTTAACAATCTAAAGAACCTTTCGTGGAATGAAAAGGTTCCAAGGATGTTGAAGGTTCTTCATGGAATCATTGATGCCAATAAAGAACCTTCATGTTTAAGAGCATATTGCACGACTAAAACAAATGCATTCTCTTTATGTAACGTCACATCAACACCATTTTTACGTGAGCTCGCTCTTGACTCCACAGAGGAGGCTGAGATGATTCTCCGCGAGTTCCGTCAAGACGTGGACAACGCGACGCTACAGAAGGCCGACCTGGAGAAGCGCATCGAGCAGCTGGTGGCCGAGATCGAGTTCCTCAAGAAGCTCCACGACGAGGAAGTCGCTGACCTCCTCAAGCAGATCGAGGAGTCCAAGGTGACGGTGGAGCTGGACTCCGACAGACCGGATCTGGCCGCTTACCTGCGCAACATGCGTGCCGAGATCGAGTCTGTGGCCGCTCGCAACGTCCAGGAGGCCGAGAAGTGGTACAAGGGCAAGTTTGACACTCTGAAGGTCCAGGCCAGCAAACACCAGGACCAGATGAAGACCATGAAGGAGGAGATCAGCGTCTTCCACAACCAGGTGACAGATATGTCATGATATTTAACATGCAAGATATTGTTACCGTGATTAATTATTTATTACAAATGATTCAGATTCCCTCTCTGACAGCAGATGGCGCTGGTGGAACAGCAGAAATGCAGCGGTTTCCCTGGAAACCCAGTAAACAAAGCAGCGCTACTTTGTTTCTGAAAGCTGTTTAAATGATTTAAATAACCATTCAGATCCTTGCATTCGCAATGGTGTTCATCACAGCGCCAAATACTTAAATATTTAGACTTAATAGGCTATTTATTTTCAAACTTTTTTTACGTTTTAATCTGGACTACAACATGCCCTAGATATTGTTTGAAAATGTTGTTCAGTCACACTTTATCACTGCAAAAAATCTTTTTCTTCCTTGGTATTTTAGTCTTGTTTTCTAGATAAATATCTAAAAATTCTTGAATCAGGATGCATTTACTTAAGTAAAATGCTTGTTTTCTGAAAATATTATATAACTTTTGTTAGTTTTTGTCTAAAACAAGCAAAAATATCTTCCAATGGGGTAAAAAAAAAAATTCAAAGGCTAAACAGGATTATTTTTCTTACCCCATTGGAAGATATTTTTGCTTGTTTTAGACAAAAACTAACAAAATTTATATAATATTTTCAGAAAGCAAGAAACATTTTACTTAAGTAAATGCATCCTGATTCAAGAATTTTAGACAAAAATACAAGGCAGAAAATCATTTTTTTGCAGTGTACTTTAAGGCTCCATTAGTTAACTTTAGTTAATTCATTAGTTAACACAAACTGCCAATGAACAATTCTTCTAAACATTCATTAATCTTAGTTAAGTTCAATATTTAATAACATGTTGTTAAAATCAAAAGTTGCAACTGTGCAAGCTGAGCTAATATGAACTAACAGTTATTTTTTTAACAGATTAATAACTTCTGTAGCAACTGTAGCTATTGCTCATTGTTAAAGTTCATGCATTAACTAAGATTAACTAATGAATCCTATGGTAATGAGCTTTATAATTCTTTTGCACTTTAATCTGTGTGAATTTTTTTACTTTATACATTTTTTGTGTATTGCTTTATTGTATTTAAATGTTCGGTTCTTTTGTTCTAAGAAAAAAGTTATTAAACCTGTTATACTTTATGACAACACTTTTTTTGCAACTAAATTTCGATAACATGACAATATCATATGTCCCTGCAGCACAGAAGCAGTCATGAGTAACACAGGTATATCTGTAGCAATAGACAACAATACATTGTATGGATCAAAATTATACATTTCTCTTTTATGACAAAAATCATTAGGATATTAAGATCATGTTCCATGAAGATATTTAGTACATTTCCTACCGTAAATATATCAAAACTTCATTTTTGATTAGTAATATGCATTGCTAAGAACTTCATTTGAACAACTTTAAAGGAGATTTTCTCAATATTTAGATTTTTTTGCACCCTCAGATTCCAGATTTTCAAATATTGTCCTATCATAACAAACCATACATCAATGGAAAGATTATTTATTCAGCTTTAATATGACGCATAAATCTCATATACCGTGATAAAGGCATTATTAATCGCAGCATGAACCTGTTTCCAGGTGACGGACCTGCAGAACCAGATCGACGGGCTGCGGGCGAGGAACGCGGCGCTGGAGCAGCAGCTGGAGGACATGGAGGCGGCGCACCTGGACAAGGCGGCCGGTCTGGAGGACATCATCGGCCAGCTAGAGAGCCAGCTGTGCGAGACCAAGATGGAGATGGGAAAATACCTGGCTGACTACCAGCAGCTGCTGCACATCAAGCTGAAGCTGGACGCGGAGATCGCCACCTACAGGAAGCTTCTGGAAGGAGAGGAGAAGCGGCTCGGGATCTCCATCGCAGAAGGTCTGTCTGGAGATGCAGCATGAGCAGTTTTTAATCTAAATTAGACTATCATTTCAAAATTTGAAGCAAAAACAGAATGGTCTGACTTTAGTTTCGTTAAACTATACTACATAAAACATCTGAATGAAACATGTGAATGAGAAGCAAATTCACTCTCTGCCAGCAGGTGGCGCTTATCAGCAGCAATGATACAGTGTTTCCTTGGTTACCGCTGTAAACAAAGCGCTTATCAGCAGCAATGATACAGTGTTTCCTTGGTTACCGCTGTAAACAAAGCGCTTATCAGCAGCAATGATACAGTGTTTCCTTGGTTACCGCTGTAAACAAAGCAGCTGCGCTTATGAACTCTACATTAATATGCATCGTTCAGAGGCAAGATGAAAAGAAAATACCACGTAATCTTTTCTAAAGACCGTCAGTTCCCCTCAGAGATACGTTCATATAAACTCCTTCTCCAACTGTTTTGCGATTTGTTTGGCATCTCAACCGATTTTCAAGGTTCATCGTTACATCCCTAATGATAAATTTGTTGAAATATTTTTCCCCATTTACATTAAAACTAGCTAACGTTAAGCTGCATTTACAAAAGACTGAATTTTGAAAATTTAACAAATATTTAAAAATCAAGAGCGAATAATTTGCAGTCTTTAATAATTTTTGAAATGTAGAATAAAACAAAAAAATCCTAGAAATGGTACATTACCACAGTAACTTGAACTCATCTGATGTCGTAATTATGATTCCCCACTCATAAATATACTTCCCAGGACTTGAAGGCGCACAGAAATGCACTTTGTTGCTAGGAGACGCATGACAAATGGAAACAATGTATTTAAAATCTGTTCAAAATATCCAACTTCTTTAATCTCCACCGATTGGTTGGAATCAGTCTGAAGCCAAAAGATCGTGATTTGTTGAAACTGTAAATCATGCAGAGTATTCCAGCCTTGTTTTAATCTGATGTGTCTTGTTTTCCCAGAAGAGAGAAGCACATCTGTGTCTCGTACTGTAGAGACAGCCTGAAGATCAGCCTCCACTAAACCATGACCTGCTAAACTAGAGTTAACCAGGCCTGCTGAGACGTCTCCTGTAAACCAGGCACTAAATAAAGCTGGAGTTCAATGCACACGTGTCTCTGTTCTGTGTTTTGTTATGCTTATAACGCTTCAGTTATTCTGAGCTGCTGAAGGATGGAAAAATGAACGTTTTTTCCTCTTGTGCTCCTTTATTCCTGGAGCTTCTGCATTAATTGGTCCCTTAATATTATTCATTTGGATAAAAACCAAAATTGAGCTGATTAATGACAACTGATTTACAGCTGAAACCGTTTCGTAATTAATGAGCACTGACAGTTATTAAAACTGTATTATATCAAAATTAAAAATAGTTTTTTTTGTATTTTTGTTTTGAACAGTTTTGATGCTTGTACTGTAAAACAAGAAAAATACAAAATATATATTTTTTTGCAGTGCAACACATTTAAAAAAATATGGATTCCATCAGATGAAGAAAGAATCTCACTGCAAAGCTTTATTTCTCATAATCTGTCAGATATCTAAAGCAGTTCATGACAGAATCAGTTCCTCTTCTTCCTCTTGAGGGCCTTCCACTCTCCCTCCTGCGTGGCCAGACTGCCATACAGCTCCTTCACCTTCCTCTTCCTCTCCGAGTCCCTGATGCACAAACACAAGAGCAGAGTCAGAGACTGCCGTGATGAAGCACGGTCACCTGACGCTCCTCCACAAACACTGACCTGCTCATCACATCGTTGAGTTTCTCGCGGGCCAGGAACCGCGTGTCCTTCCGGATCTCCCGCAGCGCTCCCTTAAACTCTCGCTTGTATTTGTGCTGGAGCCGCTCGCGCTCCTTCTCCTCCTTCGTGTTCCCTCGCTTTTTACCGTAATCCAGACTGCAGGAGAAACCAGGATTCGTTCGGTACATTAGAAAATACATGCTTTAGCACATTAAAACACACATCTTATATTGTAATAATACATGCTATCGTCCTGTAAGCAGCCTTTAATAATCATGATAACAATATAATAAAACATATTATAATACAGTATTAATAGAATTGTTATTATTAATAAAAAATACCTGCCAAAAAGTATGGAAACATTACAATTATTGATTTTGAAATAAATATCTTCTGCTCATCAAGACTGAATTTATTTAATCAATATAAAGTAAAAGCAATATTGTGAAATATTAAAAAAAAAATTTTTTAAGTTTTCCATTTTAATATATTGTAAAATGTAATGTTATTCCTGTGATGTAAAGCAGAATTGCTCCAGTTTTCAGTGTCACATGATTTTTTTTTAAATCATTACAATTTGACTCAAGAAACATTTCTGATTATTATCAATGATGAAATAAATGCTTCATATTTTGTGTGGAAATGGTGATACGCTTTATTTTTCTGGATTTTTTGATAAATATAAAGTTTAATGAACAGCATATATTTATATATTAAGTCAATTTGTTAATGCATTTATTAAATAGAAATCATTTTAAATGTCTTCACTCACTTTTTATAACTTTCATGCATGATGAATAAAATTATTAATTTCTCTCTCTTTTTTAAATTGTATACAAATGTTTGTGGTATCATTGTTTCCACAAAAATATTAAGCAGCAAAACAGTTTTTTAGGACAATATTTGTCAGACTATTAGAAAATCTGGAATCTGAGGGAGCAAGAAAATCTAAATATTGAGAAAATCTCCTTTAAAGTTGTTCAAATGAAGTTCTTAGCAATGCATATTACTAATCAAAAATGAAGTTTTGATATATTTACGGTAGGAAATGTACTAAATCTCTTCATGGAACATGATCTTAATATCCTAATGATTTTTGTCATAAAAGAGAAATGTATAATTTTGATCCATACAATGTATTGTTGTCTATTGCTACAGATATACCTGTGTTACTCATGACTGCTTCTGTGCTGCAGGGACACATATAGTGCTATCAGACTGTCTAGGACAGAACTGTGTCAGAATGAAATGATTCTCGTTCATGTTTCACTCACATCTGCACTATTTTCGGTGTGAAGAGCTTCAGCGGGATGGGTTTCTTCTTCTTGAACAGCAGAGGTGCATGCTGGGAAGGCTTCTCAGGAATGGCGTCTAAGATCTCCCTGTGAAGATCCTGCACACAAACACATCAGGATGAATGGTAACGCTCTGATGATTGTGAAGCGGAGGGGTAACGAGATACTGAACCTGGATAGGGGCGGGGTAACTCTGGACAGGAAGATGCTTGAGAAGCAGCGTTCTGATTGGCTGGAAGATGTGAGCGTATGAGGGCAGGTCCTTATAGAGCGACGTGCATCTCTTCACCAGATCCAGACAGGAATCAATGAGCGACAGCCTGAAGCACAAACACAGCAGATGCAGAAGAGATTCAATCGCTGGCCATGCATTACAGAACACCTGCTAACACTTGACTTCAAGCATTTATATATAGTGCATTACATTAGTATTTGAATGCATTAATTATGCCTTGTAATAAATGCATTGTATGATCTCATGCATAATTGTAACCACAGTCATAATAAATCAATTCATTGTTGCACCTTTCGAAAATGTAATGCATTAAAATACATGACAAATGACATATTTCAGACATACATTATGAACACCTATAATAATGCATTTTACATTAAGACTCAAGAAAAGAAAGTCACCAAACATTTCATACACAAGTGTGATTTAAAGTGCTTTACATAAAAGTGATTAAAAAGTAATAAAAGGTGCATCAGAAATAAAAATAACAAAGCAAGAAATAAATAGGGATTTAAAATTTATCGAAAAGAATGATCTTTGTATTTCTGTTGTTTCAATCAATAATATAATCAATAACTGGTGTCTGTGTGTGTGTGTGTGTGTGTGTGAGAGAGCGAGTGAGTGAGTGAGTGAGTGAGTGAGTGAGTGAGAGTGTGTGTGAGAGAGAGAGTGAGTGAGTGAGTGAGTGAGTGAGAGTGTGTGTGAGAGAGAGAGAGAGTGAGTGAGTGAGTGTGTGTGTGTGTGTGTGTGTGAGAGAGCGAGTGAGTGAGTGAGTGAGTGAGTGAGTGAGAGTGTGTGTGAGAGAGAGAGAGAGTGAGTGAGTGAGTGAGTGAGTGAGAGTGTGTGTGTGTGTGTGTGTGTGAGTGAGAGTGTGTGTGTGTGTGTGTGTGTCTGAGAGAGAGAGAGAGAGTGAGTGAGTGAGAGTGAGTGAGTGAGTGAGTGAGTGAGAGTGTGTGTGTGTGTGTGTGTGTGTGTGTGTGAGAGAGAGAGAGACAGAGAGTGAGTGAGTCCCATTCACAAGAACGCAGATAAACTAGACCCCAACAACTACCGAGGCATCTGTGTGAACAGTAACCTGGGGAAGGTGTTCTGTAGCATCTTAAACACCAGACTGTTACACTTCCTTACGAAGCACAATGCCTTGAGTAAATGCCAAACTGGATTTCTCCCAAAATGTCGCACATCTGATCACATTTTTACATTACAAACACTAATTGACAAATATGTACATTAAAACAAAGGATGTGTGTGTGTATACCTGTAGTGGTCTCTCTCCACTGGACTCTGGGCTGGGATTCTGTGAGCTGTGTGCAGTGAAATGGGTTTCCTGTTCCAGCTGTGAGACACATTTGGATCCTTCAGAACCAGCAGATCACAGCTCTTCCCCTGCCGTCTGAACGGACTCATCACCGTATAACCTACACACACACACACACACACACACGGCAGTCAGAACAAGTGTTAATGGCAGCACAAGACACACACACACACACACTCATATATACACACACACTCACACTTATATATACACACACACTTACACACACACACACACACACTTATACACACACACACAATCATGGTCATGTGAACATGATGGACAGCTGTTCAGAATCAAACGCTCAGACTGAACATGGACATGAGCAGACAGGAAACACCCAGATTCCTCTTCCTGTTTCCACATGAGCAGCTCGTTATGTTTGAGCAGATGAAGGAAAATCTCACTGGATGCTTGAGAATGTAGAAAATTTCCCATCAGAGGCAGATGTGACACTCCACCCCGACACACCATATCACACCACAGACACAGATTCCTGCTGCTCACGTCAACACACACACACACACACACACACACACAAGCAAACAAGCAAACAAGCAAACAAGCAAACACAATCACACACACAAACACACACTTATACACTCACACAAACACACACACACACACACACGCTGCAGTACCCATGTTGTGTTTGTCGGAGACTGTCAGGTGCAGGAGTCCCAGCAGGAAGTTCATAAGTTCTGGGAAAAACCTCTGAGACAGAGAGACGAACTCCAGCGCCAGACAGCAGAGGATCAAACCCTTACACACGTCCTCCAGAGAGAGCACCACACACTGAAACACACACACACACACAGAGTCATCACATTAAGTCATAAAGTCTTGGGTGAACAAGATGTCTATAAAGCATCTGTAAGATTAAAACAAAAAAATCAACTCATTATTACAGACACACACACACACTCACACACACACAGACCTTGGTGAGCGCCTGACTGATGTAGAGGAACGCTGGAGTCGTCACTGGATGTCTGAAGTCTGACGCGGGGAAGAGCAGTGCCGTGATCTTCAGGAGGACCAGCTGCACACACGCACACACACACACACACACACACGATGAGTTCAAGGTCAGCCTCTCGTCTCTGTATCGGTGTACCTGTGTCAGTGCATCAGCGCACCATGTCCAGATCAGGCATCGGCGCTCGACCTTTGACCTCCAGTGTCTTCTCCATGCTGTAGCTGCTGTCGCTGAGTAACGTCTGCACGGCTTTACAAGCGGCCTCGGGAAACATCTGACACAGACCGCAGATCTGACTGCAGAACACACACGAGCATATGGATAAGCTCACGTAAGATGTGTGTGTATGTATGTGTGTGTGTGTGTGTGTGTATGTATGTGTGTGTGTGTGTGTGTGTGTGTGTGTGTGTGTGTGCACGGATGCGTGCGGGAATGTGTGTGTGTGTGTGTGTGTTACTCACGGGACGAGAGCGTTGACGGTTCTCAGATCAGGAGGATTCTGGGTAGCAAGTTCACCAACATACTCCAGCAGAAAGCCGAACAACTTCTGAACACAGAATAAAACACAATCACATTTAACACACACACACACACACACAACACACTGTGTGACATCTATTGTTAACATCTTCCTGATGTTAATTTCAGTTTTCCGTGTCTTTTTCCCGTGTCACTTGAAATGTGTCCGTTTTGAATCATTGTGCTGAGACATGTGAGGACAGAATAAACGATCAGTTGTGGGACTATTCTGTCATGAACCACATACCCTTCATTTCTGAACTTTCTACCATCCGTTACTGGAAATGAAATTACTAATATGTCCCGGTCTCAATAAAGTTTACACATGCTTTTAGTCCATGAACTGGATCTCGCTCAGGACAGCGCTGTCTGTGGAAGTTTGGCCAGGGCCGCTTCCAGAATAAATCACTGAGCCATTCAAGCTCTCTAAACGAATGAATCTCTTATTTACATCACGTCTGCACTCATGAGAGGATTCACGACTCCGGCTCTTTCAGCTGTGAGTGAATTCTTAAAACTATAATGTTTCTGATTGGCCATTATGTTGAAGAAATCAACTGATATGTCTTTGATTGGATTCATTGCTCAACGCTGTAAAAACACATCAGATAGTTTGCTAGATCTTTTAATTGCTTTTGCTTTCGTTTGAGGGTATTTAGCAGCGTCTAGTACAACCGGGCCTGCGCTGACATCAGAGATTCCATGACTGACGATATGTGCCCCCCCCCCCCTAATGTCGCCCATGATAATAATAATAATACAGATTTTATTTTATATAGCACCTTTAAATCTTACTTTCTCAAGGCGCTATACATAAAAGCTTTACACAAAGGCAAACAACAATTTAAGACAATATACTGTAAATATAACAAAAGACAAAGAGCAAAGAACACAATAAGAAACTAATCAAATAAAAGCAATCCTGGACAAAAACGTTTAAGAATAATATGTTTTATTTCAGCTAGTTGCCTTAGCAAGTTTAACGATGTACTCAGATAACTAAACTGAAAAAAATTAAACATTAATAAAAACTATATACACAAAAAAAAAAGATGAAAATGACAAAAATGCAACAAAATAACTAAAACTTACTAAAATAAAATAAAAAAACAGAAAATGTAACAAAATCAAATGAAATAGGGTTTGGTGTCTCTCTGACCTGTAGTTTGGCTTTGTTTCCTGCGGCCAGACTGGGATGATTACACTTGACCGTTCTGTCCAGTATGAGGTGCTGCTGCTCTGATCCGTGACCCTGCAGGAGCGCCTTCAGATCACTGTAACTCTCTGGAGCTGAGACACACACACACACACACACACACAGTAAGTAAGTTTGGAATCGGGCCAAAAAGACATTTTCACCACTAGAAGGCAGCCAGAATAATTTAAGACATTAATTGCTGAAAAATGCTACTAGAATTGCCTGTAGTGGGAAAGTCATTAACAAAAAGCCACATTTGTGTAGCAGTGTCCAGGTTTTACACTGGATAAATTAATAAAGCAAAGCAGTGACACGTAACCTGGCAAGTATCTTCATTCACCAACTTCCATCACAGATGGCCTTGCTAAAACACACATATGTGGGAGATGCAGAATGGATAAAATAACTCCTTGACCAAGCCCATTAATGGCATGTTTGAGTCATGCTCTTAACGAACTGTTTTATTTCCTCTTTCCATATCGTGAATAATAAATGTGTATCATTTTCATTTGCTTGTTACACAATGGAGCCTAACTTATTGTAGTAATTACTTTTACACTCAGAATTATTCCTTGGCATGCTCACGTACTAAACTGCATTTTTTAAAATTGTTTGCATGCTGGAGGTACGCTATTACGTTGTGTGCAGAGTGACGTAAACATTTGAGCTAGCTGGTGAAAGAAAATGCCACTATCATAGAGTCTAAAGAGGAACGTTGACAGCGAAAATAGGGCATACAAAGAAGAATGGAAAGACAACTATGCGTTCATCCAACCTAGTTTTGTGAATGCAAAGCCGGTGTGTCTTATCTGCACTGAAGTCGACGCTGTTTGCGAAGAATATAATATTAGATGGCACCACGAGACGAAGCATGGCACATTCAAAGTGGCCTTTCTGCTCCAAACAGAGGTACGAAAGCACAATATTGAAGCACCGACAGCAAGCTCTGCACACAGCAGCACAGACACAGACTCTTCTGAATGTCTTTCAGAACTTTTCAAATTAAAAGCTCTCAATTCATCGCAAAATAAAACATTGCTGCAAAAACATTCTCGTACTTTTATTTTGAATGCAAAATCAGTAAAGACGAAGTGATTGAGTACTGACAGATCTATTTCAGAACCAGCTGCTATCAAAATAAACGTCTGCCTGTTGCCGACCACTGTCCTAAACTGGCCTCTGACCCCTAAACAGACTTGTCTTCAGGACAGATTCATTCAGACATGCACTAACAGCAGGTCAGGTGAGTTCATGACGATCATGTGACTGTGTTACCTGTGAAGGTGTATGGCAGTTCTGCTCTGGCTGCTTCCTGTGCAGCTTTCTTCTGCTCCTCAATCTCCGCTGGAGGCCCTTCAGCACCGACCTGCTCTTCCTCAGCGCCCTGACCATCCTCATCCTCACTGCCCTCATCTGACTGCAGGTCACAGTGATCATCATCCTCATCCTCCACCTCTTCTTCTTCTTCACCCTCATCATCATCAGCATCAGCATCATCTTCAGGAGCATCCTCCTCCTCCTCTCCTCCCTCTTCATCACCATCTTCATCCTCTTTCTCTTCCTCCTCGATGTTCCATTTACCGTCCTGCAGACAGAGAGAATCATGTGTCTGTTACTCATTTACATACATGAACATTTAAATCATACACATCATATGGAAATTAATTAATAACTAGTAATGAAACAAATACATTTTTGAACCATTTTTAAATTATTTTACAGTACTTTCATTACATTTTTTTCTAAATTAAATATTTTCATTTATAACATGTAATGTTTTAAATGTACAAAATGCATAATAAAAACAAATAAGTGAATAAAATAATACATTAAATTGACAGCTAAATATAGCAATAATAGTGAATGAGCAGGTGTACGTTGCCATATCTGACCCTGCAGCACAGAAGCAGTCATGAGTAGCACAGGTATATCTGTAGCAATAGACAACAATACATTGTATGGATCAAAATTATACATTTCTCTTTTATGACAAAAATCACAAATCATACATCAATGGAAATATTATTTATTTCTGAAAACTGACCCTTATGACTGGTTTTGTGCTCCAGGGTCACATATGATTTTTAGGTTAGTTACGGCGAGTGTGTGAGTGTGTTTCTGACCTTGTAAGCGAGTGTTTTGCGGTCATCTCCATCCAGTATGAATCCATCATTCATATCGTCAGCAGAGATGTGTGTGTTGGTCTGAACAGCCTCTTCCTCTGCGTCTCCCAACATCCTCTTCAGTCTGTCAGCCTGAAACACAAACACACATCGGTGAGGTCTTCCTCTTCCTCATCCTCAGGTGTCCAGCAGCAGGAGCTCAGTACCTCCAGAGTCTGCAGGCGCTGTTTCTCCTCTCGGGCCAGCTCCTCTGCGCTCTTCAGCTTCTCTGACGGTTGAGCCTTCATCTCGAAGCCCAGCTCCCGCACCATCACGTCATATTGGTCCAGCTGACACACACACAAACACACACACACACACACATGTCAGAGTGAGGAACAGCAGCACACGCTCAGAAACAGCATCAGTGTTTGGACACAGGAGCTTCAGTACCCTGGGTTTGTCCGTCTCGTCTTTCCTCTCTGCTTTCGGGGTTTTGTGGGCCAGAAGGTTCTGGATGGATTTCCATTCCTGATCCAGTTTCTCCGTGAGCTCCTGCGCCTCCTCCTTCTGTGTCTGACGCTCGCGCTGAGAAGATCAAGAGCATCAGCGTTAAAGAACCGCTCACAACCATAAAGTTTAATAATCACTCTAACTCTACTACTATAACAATAACAACGAGGAACGATATTGTTGGAATCACTTTTAGAGCTTTTTTCTCCAGCCGATGAATCATAAAAACACTGACAGCCAATCAGAATATTGTTAACTAAAGAGCTTGAGCAGTAACAGTGGCAGACGACAAAATACACTTATAATAAACAGAACATTATCATCGTCCAAAGTGTGGACGAAAATATTGTTTGTTATGGTTACAACTATTGGCCGAGTCTGTTACACAGCTACTCGTGTAACCAAAATATTGTTACATATGTGTTGCAGACTTTATACAACATAATTATAAATGTAAGTACACAGACATAAGCTACTTAAAATAAAGTGTATCAGGATTGTACTTAAGTGTACTAGTAGCTGTGTAACAGACTCGGTCTGATACATATGTGTAACAGTAGCTGCCTATTACAGCTACATAATTACTAACTGTAATTACAGGCTGTTCCATAACATAACATCCGTTACATGGTAAGTACATTTTGTTTCATGTAAGTACAACGGCTACTACTAAGTACTTAACTAGGTCATTACTCTGTATTATGACACCTTAAAATAAAGCGTTACCTATTGTTACAGATGTTATAGTTATTGTTACAACTATTTTTAGCTAGTTATCGTTACAGATATCATTTTAGTTATTGTTCCTGATGTTATAGTTATCGTTACAGTTATCGTAACAGTTGTCGTTATCGTTTCAGATGTTAAAGTTATCGTTGCATCTGTCGTTATTGTTACAAATGTTGGTATAGTTAGAGTTAGTTATCGTTACAGATGTTATAGTTATTGTCACAGTTGTAGTTATTGTTACAGATGTTATAGTTATTATCGCAGTTGTAGTTATCGTTACAGCTGTTGCTGAATTTATCGTTACAGCTGTTGTTGCAGTTACTGTTACAGCTGTCATTATAGTTTCTATTTATATATATCTTTATAATTATTACAACTATTGTTAAAGCTACCATTACAGTTATTGTTACAGCTCTCATTATAGATATTGCTATAGTTAACTTTACAGCTGTTCTTATAGTTATATCTGTTGTTATAATTGCTATCCTTGTTACAGTTATAGTTGCAACTATCACAGTTATCGTAACTATTATAGATTTCGTTATATATATATATAGTTATTGTTCTTTGTGTGAAGATGTTTAAGGATGAGACAGGATGATGTTTAATCACAGTAAAGTAACACTTTATTACTTGAGGACACACTTTCTGACCTTCTCCTGTTTGGATTTGATAATGAGCTCCTCGATCAGCTCCTGCCGTGATTTGGGCTTGTGTTCTTCATCTTCATCTCCAGCGCTCTTCTTCCTCAGCAAACCTCCACCACCACCGAAATGTGTGGCGGTCAGTTCAGCTGCAGACACATCCATCATCACATCAGTAACTGACTGGAACACTGAATGGCTATTGTTAAGTGATGATCATTCATGTTTAAACGCATCACCTGACAGCAGGCCCTTTTCTTCAGAGTCGCTGTCGCTGTCAATCACATCCGTCATCTTCTCCATCTCCGCCAGAGACTGGCCATAATGGGTCAGCTCCTCTTCCTCGTTCAGATTAAACAAGTCCTTGCTGTCGTGAGTGCGCTGCACACACACACACACACACACACACACACACACACATCAGTGATGATCAGTAATGCTGCAGTACATGTTACAGATATTGTGTTACAGATTGTTCCAGATGTTACAGTTACAGTTGTCGTTATAGTTATTGTCACAGTTGTAGCTATTGTTCCAGATGTTCTAGTTCTCGTCAGGGATGACGGAGACGTGTCACCTGTCTCTCCAGCGTGAATCTCTGCAGGATCTTCTCCTCAGGAGTTATTTTACTGTCATATTCACCGAAGCGTCTGTCGATGAACTTGTTGTTTTTGTCTTTCATTCTGAACTCCTTCAGGAGAGTCTC